>NC_084747.1:43253597-43366097 GCF_033978785.1 Entelurus aequoreus
CTGAGTGTGTATATGCCCATTGTCTTGGGTGTGTTGATGTAGTGTTTATGTTCATAGGCCTGGGGCCGTTCTGCATGCAAGCAAAAGTTAGACTCCAGGTGTCGTTGAGGAGGGATGTAGGTCAAAAGCGTCCATCATTGAGGTGTCCTCGGGGATGTTTTCAGAACAGCCTGCTCCTGTTGTTGGAGCGTCAAGGCCATTCGAGGGAGTCAAATCGTAGATTAGGATTTTTGTTTTTCCGCGAGCAGACATTACAATGGCTTGTCTGTACAGCCCTTTGAGACACTTGTGATTTAGGGCTATATAAATAAACATTGATTGATTGATTGATTCTATACGTCCATGTTTTCAGCATACGTATGAAGACAGACAATGTTGTCAGCATTTAAATCTGAAACCATTCCTCATAAATTGTGTTTTGTGCTAATATATTAGGTGTCTTGAAAGGATTAATTGGATTTTTGGGGGAAAATCGCTCCGATTTTTAGACAATTCGGTCTTTGTCTATTCTTTTGGAATGGATTACTAAAAAGTGAGATACCGCAGGCGCTGTTTTAGCGTAACACAAAGGCTGGCGAGCACACAACATGATACGTGCAATACTGAAAATATGACTGTCTTATCCTTTGTTTGGCAAAAAACAACAAAAGTCACGTATCAAAAGAAAATGGGTTGAAAGTTGAGTGAGTGCTGCGAGGTCATAAAAATATGCGTCGGCTCCAAAAGAAAAAAAAAAAGAGCAGTGGGGACTGGCGAGCTTCAAACGGAAAACCTCTTACTTTGTTGTGTTTTGTTTTTTTGTTTGTTTTTTTTGCACTGGATGCTTTTTATGAAGTCCCTCTCTGTCTCAAGAGCTCCCTTTCCACTTTGTGTGTGTGTGTGTGTGTGTGTGTGTGAGTCCACTCCACTGATATGCCAGACTGAGGCCACTCCACTTGATCAAGGCATTCATACATTACCTATATAAAAAATATATATTTTTCTTTTTTTTTTGCTTTTTTCTAGGTTGTGGAGGAGTTTGAAGCTTTTAGTGGTGGAGCACAGACCTCTACCAGACTTCCAAGGCGGCGCCACATCCTGATTATACCCGACTGGATGGATGGACGTGGTCAATAATGTAAAAGCATTGTTCACTAAGAAAGAATACTGTAAAAAAAAAAAAAAGCCCATTTCAGACAAAAGGTACGAATATCCAATCTTGCTACAAGTGGGTTTCCTTTTATAAATAGTCGTAAAGTCATTTGTTAAATCCTGCTCAACCAGAGTTGTACTTCTGTCTTATTCATTCATTTTCTTAATGTTCTTCCCTCAGGCTGTCAATCTGATGAACACTGTGAACATTTCGTAACTAATCTGTCACTGTGTCTGTGCTAACTCATGCTCACTTCATCATCTGTTTGCTTTGCTTTATTCACCACTGCACTATTATTATTTAGCCTTGCACATATTAGTTAATATTTATTTTCTACAGTGAACAAGAGAGCACAGCCTAATAATATAATATAATATAATATATCAGTATATTTTATATACGGTATATATAATATGTAAATATTACATATGTTATATTTTATATTGCTACTATGATTTTTTTTTTTCTTTTGTTTTCGCCCTCTTTGTGCCCTTGTGTGCATTATCCTTTCCATCCTTTGGAACTGAGCTACTGTGTGGAGCAATTTCCCTTGTGGATCAATAAAGTTTATCTAAGTCTTAAGTCTAAGTCCTTGAGTGTTAAACATACTTGGCCATTGAAGCCGATTCTGAATGTACTGTGTGAATGTACCGAGAAAAAAGGAGAATAACATTGTTTTTTTATATCTTCATGTCCCACCTTTCTATGTTGTTTTTGTGGAAGTAGGATAACATCATGAGATAAAAAGGCCAATAAAAAAACTGAAAAAACACCACTTTTACCAGAAGTGCAACTTTAATGAATTTTACTCAGCCCACGTCCACCTATCTGTAATATTTTTGGGAAATATCTGTATTGTTGAATACAAATTAAATGAATAAGGACATTAATGTAGATCTGCACCACATTTTCCTTTTACCTATTCTTCCGCCTATTTAAATATTTGGTAATAGTAGGATGGTTCAAAGATCATTAAAACAAACATTTTTGGAACGTTAACCTGCACCTTTATCCGGATCTGCACCAAAATACACCCCAGTAAGTGTTTCCACAGGCTTATTGTAGACGATCGAAGGCAGTTTTTGTGTCGTCCTGCTCACTAATTGTAAATGGGATGTATGTATGTAGTGCTTTACTATACGTGCACCTCCACCCAAAGCGCTTTACATCATACACATACATCACATTCACCCTTTCACACACAAGTATATATATGTATATATATATGTATATATATAAATATATATATATATTTTTTTTTTAGGGGCGCTGTCAGGACCTGCTTGCCCCCCGGGGGCTGGTTGTCTCCTGCTTGTCCCGTGCCTTGTCCTTTGCCGCTGGCCTGCCTGGCAACAAGGTGAGCCCGGTTCAGGGGGTCCTGTCGCTGGCCGGCCTGCCTGCGTGGGGCCGGTGGTCCCTTGTTCCCTGGGTACTGCACCTGCTGTTTTGGGTCGGGCCCTCTAGGTGGCTGGGGCCTTACACTTGTTCCAGCACATACTGGGAGACAAATATATTGTACATACAAACAGACAATTATTCCTACATATGTACATTCATTCATACATACGCTCGCACATACATACAAAAAATACAGTACATATACACATACTGTACATATGTAAGCACATATGCATACATACACTCATGCAAATAATCACGTTTCATCAAACATATAATACTGTCGTCGTCGTCGGGTAAACTGGTTAAAACACGGCTCACTGATAAAAACTTAACCTATTTTTGTTATAACAATCTACAGGGTTATTATAGGTCGCTTCTCTTTCTTCCCCTCCATTTATCTGCTTTCTTTGGTAATTCAAGTTTTCATTACATTTATGTGTTGTTGCATTTGAAACAATTATATTGTTGGTAATAGAGTTAATTAATATTCATTATCCATAGTGCTATTTCTATTTGAATTGCTCAATTTGTAGTGCAGTAATGTTCATTGTCATTAGGACTAGAGATGTCCGATAATGGCTATTTTGCAGATATCCGATATTCCGATATTGTCCAACTCTTAATTACAGATTCCGATATCAACCGATACCGATATATACAGTCGTGGAATTAACACATTATTATGCCTAATTTTGTTGTGATGCCCCGCTGGATGCATTAAACAATGTAACAAGGTTTTCCAAAATAAATCAACTCAAGTTATGGGAAAAAAATGCCAACATGGCACTGCCATATTTATTATTGAAGTCACAAAGTGCATTATTTTTTTTAACATGCCTCAAAAGAGCAGCTTGGAATTTGAGACATGCTCTCCCTGAGAGAGCATGAGGAGGTTGAGGTGGGCGGGGTTGAGGTGGGGGGAGGGTTGGGGGTAGCGGGGGTGTATATTGTAATGTCCCGGAAGAGTTAGTGCTGCAAGGGGTTCTGAGTATTTGTTCTGTTGTGTTTATGTTGTGTTACGTGCGGATGTTCTCCCGAAATGTGTTTGTCATTCTTGTTTGTCTGTGGGTTCACAGTGTGCCGCATATTTGTAACAGTGTTAAAGTTGTTTACATGGTCACCTTCAGTGTGACCTGTGTGGCTGTTGACCAAGTATGCTTTGCATTCACTTGTGTGTGAAACCGATACTGAAAATTTTGAAACCGATACCGATAATTTCCGATATTACATTTTAAAGCATTTATCGGCCGATAATATCGGCAGTCCGATATTATCGGACATCCCTAATTAGCACTGTCATTTTTCGTATCATATCTGTACATATTGTATTTGTTGATGTTGTTTTGTTGTCTCTCTGTCTTATCCCCCCTCTTGTCTCCGCAATATCCCCCTCTGTCTTCCTGTGTTTCTTCTTTCTATCCCCTCCTGCCCCAGTCCGGCTGTGCCGAACATGAATATAAATCCATTTAATAAAGTCAAAGACAAATAAAGCAACCAGCAAAGTATCCCACACTTCTCTTTTCCAAAGTAAATATGTACAGCAGATATGGGCATCTACGTCAACAATATGATTGGATTGCGGAAGCTGGATTCGCACCAAGAACCCTCAAGTGGCTCTACCATCTGAGTCTTGCAGCCCTAAACAGCAAGCGGCAATGCAAATACTTTGGCGGAGGTAATAACTCCTTCAAGTTTAAAAAATCAATTTCTCAGATTTGAATCGTCGTGCCTTAAGGGTGACCAAATGTGAAGGATCATATCTAAATGCTATTAAAAAAGTAGCGCAGCGTGAAACCCTAACTGCATCATTTGCACATACAGTATGCACACTGAGGTGAGGAGTACCTGAAAAAAGTTGATGGCATAATCTTCACAGAAGCACATGGATGTAAATTAAGATATTACGAACGTATGTGCTGAGGACAGACACAAAGTAAAGGCCAGAGGGGGTAAAATTTACAATTTAGGTCTTATGGGCCTCTTAATGTGGACAATCAGGCAGGTAAACAGATTTCTAACCCACATTGGGTCTTTGCTGTATAATACAAAAGAAAAGTGGTTCACCTGAGGCATCTTAATGAGCCAAACGTCTGAATATTGCATGCCAGCTGGGATGCCCTAATGAGAGCCATGCATCAAATAATAACACTATGAGCCTGATCTACTAAGACCCAAATACCACGGGCTAAACATCGTGTGCAAACTATAAAATTGCGTGTAGTGTTGCATTTGAGCTAAGATTGTGTATGCAATTGATACCTGGTGCAGGCTGTCCTATTTAAATGTGTTTTTTGTGTGTACTGTGGCCATGGTAACACTCATTTCCCTCCACATGTAATTGTGCTCTCCAACCTGTGTAAATGCTTTAAAATGTAATATCGGAAATTATCGGTATCGGATTCTAAAAGTGAAATGTATGACTTATTAAAACGCAGCTGTGTACACGGACATAGGGAGAAGTACAGAGCATAGTATCACATAATATCTACGGCTTTTCACACACACAAGTGAATGCAAGCCATACTTGGTCAACAGCCATACAGGTCACACTGAGGGTGGCCGTATAAACAACTTTAACACTGTTACAAATATGCCAAACACTGTGAACCCACACCAAACAAGAATGACAAACACATTTCGGGAGAACATCCGCACCGTAACACAACATAAACACAACAGAACAAATACCCAGAACCCCTTTGCAGCACTAACTCTTCCGGGACGCTACAATATACACCCCCGCTATGCCCTACCCCCCCACCTCAACCCCGCCCACCTCAACCTCCTCATGCTCTCTCAGGGAGAGCATGTCCCAAATTCCAAGCTGCTGTTTTGATGCATGTTAAAAAAAAAAAAATGCACTTTGTGACTTAAATAATAAATATGGCAGTGCCATGTTGGCATTTTTTTTTCCATAACTTGAGTTGATTTATTTTGGAAAACCTTGTTACATTGTTTAATGCATCCAGCGGGGCATCACAACAAAATTAGGCATAATAATGTGTTAATTCCACAACAGTATATATCGGTATCGGTTGATATCGGTAATTAAGAGTTGGACAATATCGGAATATCGGACATCGGCAAAAAAGCCATTATCGGACATCTCTAATCACAACCTTTCAGCGCATTTATGATTTTGGAATGATCGAATCGCAAGAAAATGCATACTGAGAAATGTTTTTTCATACTATTTAAGTTGTGCGGACGCTATCCTTCTTTGTGGGGACATTGTTGATTGTCATGTCATGTACGGATGTACTTTGTGGACGCCGTCTGCTCCACACGCTGTAAGTCTTTGCTGTCGTCCAGCATTCGGTTTTTGTTTACGTTGCAGCCAGTTCAGTTGTGGTTTCGTTTTGCATAGCCATCCCTAAGCTTCAATGCCTTTTCTTAGCGGCACTGGCCTTTTATTTATTTTTGGTTTAAGTGTTACATACCTTTTTACCTGCACGCCACCTCCCGCATATTGTGATCAGGACAAACCATGTTCCCGACATCGACAAAGCAATTAGCTACCGGCTGCCACCTACTGATATGGAAGAGTATTACATGGTTACTCTGCCGAGCTCTAGACAGCGCAGACACTCAACAACGGCACATTTGCGGATTATAATTACTGGTTTGCAAAAAATATTTTTAACCCAATTAGGTGAAATTACATAATCTCCCATGGCACACCAGACTGTATCGAGTGCCACGGCACATTGGTTGAAAAACACTGCCTTAAGTCATCCAGCAGCTGTAAAATTATAAAATGATGTTGCTGAATAGACGATTTGTCTAATATTTTTCATTTCTGACATTCCAAAAATGTTGAGACACATAATTAGCATATATTCTGCATATTCATAAAGACAGACACGCTGAAAGGAAGATGCAAACCTTTGCGCACAAGTTTAGTAAATCAGCTTTGTGTGCACTATCAAGTTTGCATGTGTTTTAGTACATGCAAACCTTTAGTAAATTAGGCCTCTAAGAACTAGGGTTGTGGATATATTCTCTTCTGAATATTGAATGATGCTTTAAAAATGATTTTTTTTTGGAGAGCCTCCTTGACCCGTCCATGCTCACACACAAGGGGCCGCTGGAAATTACAGTCGGTTAGTTTCTCCAAAAAGATGAGCATTCCATTTAGAAAGACCTTCACAGTACAGCAAAGTCATGACTTTTCTTGCACGTCTGCCACTTTTTGTAGTTGTGACCATGACTCTCAGATACACAAACCTGTCATGCGCTGATGAGCGATGCGTCATGGGAGACGCCGGAAGTTGTCGTGACTTTAGGGATGCAGATTAATGAGGTTGGAGCGTGCTGTAACAAAGGGGAATTTATTAATAAAACGAACAAAAAGCGAGAGCAACGGGGAAGTGCTCTGACTAAACGGGCTCTGACGAAAAAAAACAAAATATAAAACACATTGTGGAGAATGCATATATGTTTAACAGTTATTTATTTATTCATAGTCATGTTTAAAGCAGCTAGTGTTTTTCCATTTGCACTCTTTCTATTTTTTAATTTTATGACCGCAAGTAAACTGCGTGTGTTACCTTGAAGGCTTGCAATGTAGGAGTTGGAGTACTCCCTTATATCTTATCTGTAATAGAACAATGAGCCCGTATTACTTTCTGGAGAGGGTGGGGGCTTTCTTAGTATGCAAGAAGTTGTCTCTTCCGTTTGAATGTTAGACCACCCCGAGATGACGGTATGACTGTATTGATGTGGGTTGGTCTCCTGAAGCTTCAGTAAAACATGATAATATTCCTATTCTGTCTTGATGGTCCTTCTTACTCTGCATATATGTCATCTGTAGGAATTTGGGATTGACCAGTGACTTTAATTACCTCAGAGGTAGACTGGTCAGACGCAACAATTTACAGGTAAAGAGGAGCTGACGGCGTCCGCACAGTTCGAGTTACTTGCATTAAACGTCCAAAAGGTTTGTCTACGGCAGGGGTGTCCAAAGTGTGGCCCGAGAGGCCATTAGCTGTTTTTTGCGGCCCGCGGCACATTTTAAAAATACTATATCCGAAAAAAAACATGGAATAAAAGAGCAAACTGGTGTAATGACAAAAAGTTGCAGTATTGACTATATAATAATAATACAAAGCTGCCATGCAGGCAATTTTTTTTAGTTGAAAACTGTCAAGTAAAAAAATTATGTATTATGTGTCGCTACTAGCGACACATAATACATTCTTTAATTGTAAATGATCCACTCAATGGATAAAATAACAAAACGGTAAGATGCAAAGACTTAAGTCAACTTGACCAATATCTTGGTAGTTAGAGTTCCATGCATCACTCACTATTGGTTTACGGCACACACTGAACTCCATTGTAAAAATTTGTGTTTCTATATTTGTTGTTTGTTGTATTTTATTTTAGACTTAAATCTACCATGTTCACATTGGTTAACTTTGTAGGTATGTTACCTTTAACTCGGCTATTTGTTTTGATTATATTATAATTGTAATATTCGAATAATGACAAATGAATGTGTTGCGGCAGTTGTGGATTTCAACAATGTGGCGGTTTGAGGAAACACTCCCTGCTTTCCCAAACACGTCTTTAATGAGCTGCTTAATGTTGAATGTCTTTGTGGGGATGCTTGCATAGGACATGATCTAAAATCAGTCACGTGCATGAGCATGAGGCAGGTATAGTGACTGAGGAGTCACCCGGGGGCCGTATTGGGTTAAAAAAATTTGACCAGGGGCCGCACTATATATATATATATATATATATATATATATTTTTTTTTTTTTTTTTTTTTTTTTTTTTTTTTTTTTTTTTTTTTTTTTTTTTGTAAATACAATCTAAACTGTCTTTTCCTTGAACTGAACAAACGTCAACTGATGTTTAAAAACTCTACACTCGGAGTCTAATTTATGATTCCCTAACGATTTTGCCATTTTTTCCCCTCGTGCACTAATTGACTGAAAGATCGCGCACTTGCCGCCTTTGTGGCGCAAGCGTGATGACGTCACGTTACCGCTGGGAAAATGGATTTTTAGACAATATGATTTGCTTGAGCGGCTAGGAGACCCAATAACAAGCGGTGTAAAATGGATTGATGGATGGGCGAAAAAGGACTGATTAAAAAAAATGTATATACACCATTTTTTTTTTTTTAGTCGGGACTACCCGCGGGCCCGATTTTGGACGCTGGCGTGCCGTATCTGCCTAGGAGACCCAGTAACAAGCGGTAGAAAATGGATTGATGGATGGAAAGGGAAAAGGGACAGATTAAAACAAATAATAATACAAAAATATATATATATATTTTTTTTTTTTTACTTGGTATTACCCGCGGGCCGGATTTTGGACGCTGGCGGGCCGTATCTGGCCCGCGGGCCGTAGTTTGGGGACCCCTGGCTAAGAGGTTGTTTTTTCTTCCATGGCCCAGTCTGGACCTCCACTCCAGGGGCCCAGGCATAGACCCATCGTTTACCGGTTACTCACCATTTTTGTAAGGAGCGCCGGAAGTTATAACCGACAGCGATCCTGTTCTGTCTCCCTGTAATGTTTGTCCGCTCTTGAATGGGATTGTGCTGAAAATTTTTATTTCCCCTCGGGGATTATTAAAGTATTTCTGATCTGATTCTGATTCCCTCCATTAACTGACCCAGGAAGTTGTTCTTAGTAGTTAGCGTTTTGGCCTTGGCAGAGGTCTGCCATAATAGTTTCTTAAAACTCCTAAAAAATCAGCAAAAACTGAGTTTAAATGTGTGCGGTCCTGTATGTCGAGAGGACCTTCTAGAAGACACCAGCAGGATGGTGTGATGTTGCAGCGACACTCACCGTGTCGTGTCCATCATGGAATATCATGTTCCATCATTTTCTGGGAAGAGGTGGGTCATCCATAGGTGGCCTAAAAGCAATTTTCTTCACATCATTGTTGCCTGTCAGCCTGTCAGGCAAGACCTACCAGTACATCATTTCAGGACACACACACACACACACACACACACACACACACACACACACGCACACACACACACACAGGACCCACAGGACTAGAGGCCTCACAGTCCATTGGGGAGAAGAGATATTCAGTGAAATAACTGTCAGTATTGGTTGTGTTCCTCTAAAAATACCATTCAGCAAAGTCTACAGAGACCTGAATCCAACTGTCACCTGAAATGCCGTCTTATCTCCACAAAAAAGTAAATTCTAGATTAGAAAAAGATACTTTGTTAATCAATAGGAATCATTTGGAGTCAAGTTTGGAAACACTTTTTGAAAGCACCTAAGGCAAACCTGTAAGGCAGAAGGACTGGGGGGCGGGTATCGGCTCGACTGTATCCATCAAACTATCTCATCTAGGTATTCCGTGGACCCCTTCCAGGTTGTGACCACCTGTCAGAGTGGCAAGAAGAAGTTAGATCATTCCACGAAAAGTCACATGGCCATTTTATAGTTCATGACTACACTGCAAAAACTGAAATCTAAGTAAGATTAAATATCTCAAAAAAGGGTGATATTTGCTTATTTTCTGTCTGATAAGATAATGCTTTTCACTAAGCAGATTTTATGTTAGAGTGTTTTACTTGTTTTAAGTGTTTTGGTCCTACATGATCTCAGTAAGATATTACAGCTTGTTGCTGAGATTTGATGACCTATATTGAGTAAAACATGCTTGAAACTAGAATATCAACTGTTGCAAAGCTGTGTCATCAACACTCACAAGTATAAAACTACTTTTTTAAAGTAATAATATCTTATTTCAAGCATGAAAAAAAAATCATGACTTTGACACAATATTGTCTCATAATTAAAACAGATGACAGCCAAATGGACTTTGCTGTTTTATTTTCAATGAAACAATAGAAAATACGTACTCATATGGTAGTACAGTTGGCACAGTACAGTAAACTGACAGTTAATATTTAAACATTTAACATGTGACATTTCTAACAATTTTGAACAGAAATAGTTCATGCCCATTCAGATAAATTCAATAAAACATTTTTTGGCCGGGAGCCAGGCTGTATATATGCGCACTAATTGACTGAAAGAGCATGCACTTGGCGCGATGATGTCATGTTATTGATGGAAAAATGCATTTTCAGACCATATGATTTGCCTGAGCGGCCAGGAGACCCCGAGAGTAACAAGCTGTTGTCTTTCCGTTAAGAACAATAAATTAGTTTTTAGTATAAGTTTGCTGGTTTCAAGAAATGTAATGCCGAGCGCATATCATTATGTCAAGATAATGGCACTAGCATTTACTTAATTTAAGAATATTTTTCAACATATTGAGCAAAAAGGTCAATTTTTTTTTTCTACCAAGAAAAGTGCACTTGTTATTAGTGAGAATATACTTATTTTAAGGTATTTTTGGGTTCATTGAAGTTAGCTAATTTTACTTGTTTTGGAAAGTCTTGACAAGCCAAATTTTCTTGTTCTATTGGCAGATCATTTTGCTTAGTTCAAATAAAATACCCCTCATTTTTGTATTTTTTTTTCTTGTTTTTGAACACTGACTTTTTGCAGTGTAAGAGTTCCCATCTGGATTACTCCAAGAAGTACGTAAGTTGTTTTAAGGGGAACTGCACTTTGTTTTAGAATTTTGCCTATCGTTGAGTATCATAATGAGAGACAAGAAGACAAAAGGTTTTGTTTTTTTTCGCTGTCCAACATATAAAAATCAGCTCGTTCGCGGTGGCTAGCAATGCAGCTAATAGTAGCAATCAATTCTACCTCTAAATCACTTTAAAAATGCATTCAAAAACTGCCAACAATACTTTTACTTTTACGTTCAGTAACCTGTATAATAACCGAGCTGTAAGAGCGAACACTGAGGAACTGTTTTTCTATCGTAGTAACACATCGGCGTGCTTCGGTATTAGCCGTAAGAGCTAGCTACGGCAAATGATAAGCTAGCTTCTACAACAACACAAAATGTGTTTGAGTTTGTAATGCACAACACTGCGATACAACACTAATTTGTACTGCCTGAAAAACATGAACAATCATATTAAAGTATCTGTAAAGTATTAACCCACATTTCATGTTTTGTTTGTACACAGCTGAGCTAGCCAGACAGTGTATGTACTGTAGTTGTACTAACACGCATGGCGTGCTGCGTGTATCATGATCGATATTATAGTGACTCACTCGATGGACAGTTGTTTGTCTGGTCCAGCTGGCCTGGGACGTTTCCTGTTGATTTTGTGTAAGCAATCCATTTATGTCGAAATAGCTTGGCTCCAAATTTCATATTTATACCGCCCTCTCCCGGCTTCCGTCTGCCTCAAGTCTCACTCTTCCTTCGTGCTCGCTTCTATAAGCAGCAGTAGATTTAGCTTCAAAAGTACAACGTTGTAAATCTTCATTTGTGTCATGTCTGTGTGATCATGTTTTGTTTGGCAATGTGCTTTTTTGGATTTTGTTAGTTCCTGTTTTTTTACTCCCTGTTTTGTTTCCATGACAACCCATTAGTTTTCACCTGTCACACACCTGATTCATTTGCACTCACGCACCTGTTGTTAATCATGTATGTGTTATTTAAGCTTTTCATTTTCTGTTGGTCGGCCTGGCGACATTAACTCTGTGACCCCTGTTTACCTCTGATGACTTCTGCTACCCATGTTTCCATAGTTCCATGCCAAGTAAGTTTTTGTTATTGATGCCACATTTAGTGACGTTTTTCTTCATGTTCATAGTTTCTGCCTTTGTGCAAGTTTTTGTTTCATTAGCCAAGTTTTTGTACTTCCGCCTTGTGCGCGCCTTTTGTTCCTTTTTTATAGTAATAATTAAAAGATGTCCTTACCCTCACGCCTTGCCTGCGCCAACTTTCCTTTGCCTTCCGGGAAAACACAACACCCTAAGGTCCACGTTTTGACAATTTGTCCAAAAGTAGTCGTCTTCGTTGTCTGTTACCAAGTCTGCCATGATTAGAACTAGGGTTGTACGGTATAGTATAGTACCGCGATACTAATGAATCATATTCGGTACTATACCGCCTCTAAAAAGTACCAGAAACTTATGTTTAATGTACCGTAATATTTTTTATTAGAATAAAGCCAATAATGCCACTTTTTGTGGTCCCCTTTATTTAGAAAAGTATCGAAAAGTATCTAAATGCATTTTGGTACCAAAATATTGGTATCGGGACAACCCTAATTCCGGCAGTAGAAACCCTCACATGTTGCCAGAAGTCAGACGTGCGCTGTTGTGGAAACAGAAATCAATGCGCGGGAAAAAAATAAGTCCCAGAAATTATTAAAATAATCAAAATACTGTAAATATTGAACATATTGCATATTGTTATAAACGTGTCTGTTACTACATTATGTATAGACTTGCAGTGTGTAAATGAAACGTTGATGGTGTCAGGCTAGCTACTGACAGTTTGGTCATGTTTGTGTTTTCCTGTGTTTAGAGTTTTTAATTCCTGTCCAGTGCTCTTTTGTCTACCTTCTCAGTGGCCTTGTAGTTAGAGTGTCCGCCCTGAGATCGGTAGGTCGTGAGTTCAAACCCCGGCCGAGTCATAGCAAAGACTAGAAAAATGGGACCCATTACCTCCCTGCTTGGCACTCAGTATCAAGGGTTGGAGTTGGGGGTTGAATCACCAAAAATGATTCCCGAGCGTGGCCACCGCTGCTGCTCACTGCTCCCCTCACCTCCCAGGGGGTGGAATAAGGTGATGGGTCAAAACGCAGAGAACAATTTCACCACTCTTAGTGTGTGTGTGACTATCAGTGGCACTTTAACTTTTCTACTTCCGGTTGTATTTGAATCACTTCCTGTCCTGGTGCTCTTGTTTTGTCAGTATTTCCTGTTTGTTATGTGTTTTGAAGCACCTGTACTTTCTGTTCCATGTCCTGCCATCACACCAGATTCTCATTAATTAGTTCTATTTAGTTCCACGTGGGTCCCTCCTTTCGCGCTGGATCATTCTACTTGTTAGACGGCTTCTTGTTGCCAATAAATATACTTTTACCTGCACAAAGGAGGATATAATGACGGAAAAATAAGCTCTAATGTACAATTTGGTGTTGCATTCGTGTTGAAGCGTAACTATCGAGGACACAAAAGGGTTTGTATTGAGTTGTGAATTCCTATTTTTAAAGCAAGACCTATTAGAGCAGGGGTGTCAAACGTACGGCCCGTGAACAGGTTTTATCCGGCCCGCGGGATCAGTTTGCTAAGTATAAAAATGAGCCGAAATGTTTGAATGAAAGAAACTGCTGTTCTAAATGTGTCCACTAGATGTCGCAATAGCAATTATTTTTATCTTTGTAGATGATGCTACATATGTAAAAAAAAACACAACAACAACATGATGTTAGTGAACCAGTCGAGGTAAATGATCAAACTACATAAATAACATCCTGTGATTTGATTTTGATATTATTTTTTTATCTTGACAGATTGAAAATTAACACCAAGGAGTTTACTGATGAACATTATCACATAATTTACTCAGAAAGTATAAATAACGACAAATAAAGATAGAATACTATTAACCGCAACATGTGAGTATAAAAAGAAAACTGTCAGGTTCAAACACTGATGACATCCATTAAACGAGACAAGAAGCAAGGAATTAAACAGAGACAGAATTACACTTGGCTCAATTTGAGGGGAAACATCTGGTCTGTACTCGTGTACAGTCTCCAGCAAGCTCTGGCAAAAGATTGTACGCCTCCTCCTTTATTTGGACTTTCCCTGACCACATGGCAACAGCTGCTTCCAAAGGGACGTGGGTTGTAAACAGCGTTGCCTTTGGTTACAGAACAGTTCAAAAGAAAAGGTCGTAAACACTTCACAGAAAAGGTCGTAAAACAGTTCAAAGAATGGTTCGTAAAAGAGTTTAAAAAAGCGGTGTCTGGAACTTGGGCAGATCCTGCCTTCTCTCCGCTTTGTAGTCCTTGGGTTAAAACAATATCTTTCTGTTGATTACAATACATGAAAGAAAACAGAACACCTTCATGTTGCTTCCCCCCTACACAGTGGTTTTACAAGCCTTCTTCTTGGTAGGTTCAATGACATGTTTTTGCTTCTCGCTGGGAACTCATTGAAACACAAAGTTTTTGTGATAACTTAGATAAAATTATTCTAACAAAACCCCAACAACATTATGATTTGTGCATTTTCAGAATGTGCTTGTTCTATTTTTAAAGGCCTACTGAAACCCACTACTACCGACCACGCAGTCTGATAGTTTATATATCAATGATGAAATCTTAACATTGCAACACATGCCAATACGGCCAGGTTAGATTAGTAAAGTGAAATTTTAAATTATATCCTGCTGAAAACGTCTCGGTATGATGACGTTTGCGCGTGACGTCACGGATTGTAGCGGACATTTTGGGACACCATTGTGGCCAGCTATTAAGTCGTCTGTTTTCATCGCAAAATTCCACAGTATTCTGGACATCTGTGTTGGTGAATCTTTTGCAATTTGTTTAATGAACAATAAGGACAGCAAAGAAGAAAGCTGTAGGTGGGAAGCGGTGTATTAGCGGACGGCTGCAGCAACACAAACACGTAGAGAACTGCGACAACAGAGACTCTTACCAGGAGGACTTTGAGTTGGATATGCGCTACCGTGAGTACGCAGCTGCGGCTTCCAAACATTTGATCGCTTGCCCGTACGTGCGTGCCGCTATGTGCATGTCACGTACGTGACTTTGGGGAAATATATGTGCTGTATGAACTTTGCGGAGGTGAACGGTACTTTGGGCTGTGGGATTGAGTGTGTTGTGCGGGTGTTTGATTTGTATTGGCGGGTTATATGGACGGGAGGGGGGAGGTGTTTGTTATGCGGGATTAATTTGAGGCATATTAAATATAAGCCTGGTTGTGTTGTGGCTAATAGAGAATATATATGTCTTGTGTTTATTTACTGTTTTAGTCATTCCCAGCTGAATATCAGGTCCCACCCGCCTCTCACAGCATCTTCCCTATCTGAATCGCTTCCACTGCCCTCTAATCCTTCACTCTCACTTTCCTCATCCACAAATCTTTCATCCTCGCTCAAATTAATAGGGTAATCGTCGCCTTCTCGGTCCGAATCGCTCTTGCTGCTGGTGGCCATGATTGTAAATAATGTGCAGATGTGAGGAGCACTGCAACCTGTGACGTCACGCTACTTCCGGTACAGGCAAGGCTTTTTTATCAGCGACCAAAAGTTGCAAACTTTATCGTCGATGTTCTCTACTAAATCCTTTCAGCAAAAATATGGCAATATCGCAAAATGATCAAGTATGACACATAGAATGGACCTGCTATCCCCGTTTAAATAAGAAAATCTCATTTCAGTAGGCCTTTAAACAAAGAAAACAATCTGAAGTTGAAGTTATCTTGCTGTGATTTTACCAGTCTGGCCCACTTGGGAGTAGATTTTTCTCCATGTGGCCCCCCCATCTAAAATGAGTTTGACATCACGGTATGAGAGTGATTATTTACTAAAGGAAAGTTGCTGAATATTACACAAGGGGTCAGAGGACACGCTGTACAACACACAAACAGCACACACCAAGCTCCGGCCTGATTCATCATTGAGGATTGATAGCGGGTCACAATTTTAGATCTTGAGGTTTTTTCCAGTGTACACTACATAGTGCGTGCATGTGAGACACAGATGGATAGGGTCAGCGGAAATAAACGACTGGAGGTTCCTTCCACGGGGAGATGGATGGTCACTGTCAGCGTGCGTTTATCTGCTAAGTTCCCAGATTGTCCAACATTACTGCTACCAATGTCAAGACTTAATGTACAAATGAAATACAAACACAAATTACCTGTTTGATTAAAAAAAAAAAAAAAAAAAGCTAAAGGTAGCCTGAAGAAAAGCATAGAACATAAAATAACAATTTACTGTCTATACTGTAGGTGATGGGACATTTTGTGAAATATACGACAACTCAAGTCTTCAATCACCACATGCTGTCAAAAATGTATTTTGTTGAAGGTCAATGCAATATGAGACTTTGACATCATACAGCGTGACACGCCTCGAATGAAAAAGACTACTGTGCTTGTTAACGGCAAATTTGATCCATTTTTTGCAGGAGCTCCAGAATACTGTAAATGCATTCGTTATAGCCGCGTTGTTTATTTACTCAACCCACAAAAAGGGCAGGTGATTGGTAGCAGGCAATAATTGGAGAGCGACTGTTGTTCCCGAAAACCCAGGACAAAAAACAAGCACAGCAATGTGTAACAAAATATTACCTCTTTATTGCTCATACCTACTTCAGGTTATTGTCTACGGCAGGGGTCCCCAAACCTTTTGACCCGAAAAAAATTTGGCTGGGGGCCGGGCTGTATATATATATATATATATATATATATATATATATATATATATATATATATATATATATATATATATATATATATATATATATATATATATATATATATAGTGTTGGCCCTGCGATGAGGTGGCGACTTGTCCAGGGCGTACGCCGCCTTCCGCCCGATTGTAGCTGAGATAGGCTCCAGCGCCTCCCGCGACCCCGAAGGGAATAAGCGGTAGAAAATGGATGGATGGATAAATATATTCTGAGCGCGATGATGTCATGTTGTCGATGGGAAGGTGCATTTTTAGACAATATGAATTGCCTAGCGGCTAGGAGACACCAAGAGTAACACGCGGTGGGAAATGGATAAGAAAGGACAGATTAAATAAAAATTAAAAAAAACAATACCATTTTTTAAAATAATAATATATATACATATATATTTATCTGTTGTTGATACACATATATATATATACTGTGTATATATATATATATATATATATATATATATATATATATATATATATATATATATATATATATATATATATATATATATATATATATATATATATATATATATATATATATATATATAATTATATTTTTTTATTTCTTTCTTTTTTGGGGGGGGATTTCCTGCGGGCCGGATTTTGGGGACCCTTGATCTAGAAGTTAAGGGCCGCAATATATATATATATATATATATATATATATATATATATATATATATATATATATATATATATATATATATATATATATATATATATATATATATATGTATATACAAACCCCTTTTCCATATGAGTTGGGAAATTGTGTTATATGTAAATATAAACGGAATACAATGATTTGCAAATCTTTTTCAACCCATATTCAATTGAATGCACTACAAAGACAAGATATTTGATGTTCAAACTCATAAACTTTATTTTTTTTTTGCAAATAATAATTAACATATAATTTCATGGCTGCAACACATGCCAAAGTAGTTGGGAAAGGGCATGTTCACCACTGTGTTACATCACCTTTTCTTTTAACAACACTCAATAAACGATTGGGAACTGAGGAAAGTAATTGTTGAAGCTTTGAAAGTGGAAATCTTTCCCATTCTTGTTTCATGTAGAGCACGGGTGTCAAACTCTGGCCCGCGGGCCAAATTTGGCCCGCCGTGTAATTTTTCATTTGGCCCTTGAGGCTATATCAAATTAACATTAGAGCTGGCCCGCCGGTATTATACAGCAGAGGTGCCGCTGTAACACAGCATTCACCGCTAATACTCATACTTGCCAACCCTCCCAATTTTCCAGGGAGACTCCCGAATTTCAGTGGCCCTCCAGAAAATCTCCCGGGGCAACCATTCTCCCAAATTTCTCCCGATTTCCACCCGGACAACAATATTGGGGGCGTGCCTTAAAGGCACTGCCTTCAACGTCCTCTACAAACTGTCGTCAAGTCCGCTGTTCCTCCATACAAACAGCGTGCCGGCACAGTCGCATACTATATGCGGCTTTGACACACACACAAGTGAATGCAAAGCATACTTGGTCAACAGCCATACAGGTCACACTGAGGGTAGCCATATAAACAACTTTAACACTGTTACAAATATGCGCCACACTGTGAACTCACACCAAACAAGAATGACAAACATATTTCGGGAGAACATCCGCACCGTAACACAACATAAACACAACAGAACAAATACCCAGAACCCCTTGCAGTACTAACTCTTCCGGGACGGTACAATATACACCCCCCGCTACCACCAAACCTCGCCCCCCAACCCTGCCCCCGCCCACCAAGTTAATGTTGATATTTACCTCAGAAGGCTGCAAATAGAAAAGAGGCATCAATTTTGTATTTAAATTGCATTTAATATACCATTGATGTTTTTTCGTTTGTTTTTTGAAAGTTGATTTTCCACTATCAGTGTTAAAGCAAATCCGTGTCGCAAACTGAGCAATAATTAAAGTTTTATTCATGCACTTTCTCTTGCTACTTCAAGGCTTGAATGTTTGATTCATTCATTCTTTTATTTTCAAATGTATTATTAGCCTGTGGAAAAGGTTTATGTTGATATTTACCTCAGAAGGCTGTAAATAGAAAAGAGGCATTCAATTTTTATTTAAATGTTATTTGATATGCCATTGATATTTTTGAATTATTATTATTATTATTTGAAACTCGATTTTGCATGTCACTATAAAGTTATATAAGCCTTGCTTGTTCAATATTCAATGCAAAACTTGTTTGGGTCCCTATTAAAAGGTTAATTTGTTCAACCTTGGCCCGCGGCTTTGTTCAGTTTTAAATTTTGGCCCACTCTGTATTTGAGTTTGACACCCCTGATGTAGAGCTTCAGTCGTTCAACAGTTCGGGGTCTCCGCTGTCGTATTTTACGCTTCATAATGCGCCACACATTTTCAATGGGAGACAGGTCTGGACTGCAGGCGGGCCAGGAAAGTACCCGCACTCTTTTTTTACGAAGCCACGCTGTTGTAACACGTGCTGAATGTAGCTTGGCATTGTCTTGCTGAAATAAGCAGGGGCGTCCATGAAAAAGACGGCGCTTAGATGGCATCATATGTTGTTCCAAAACCTGTGTGTACTTTTCAGCATTAATGGTGCCTTCACAGATGTGTAAGTTACCCATGCCTTGGGCACTAATGCACCCCCATACTATCACAGATGCTGGCTTTTGAACTTTGCGTCGATAACAGTCTGGATGGTTCGCTTCCCCTTTGATGACACGATGTCGAATATTTCCAAAAACAATTTGAAATGTGGACTCGTCAGACCACAGAACACTTTTCCACTTTGTATCAGTCCATCTTAGATGATCTCGGGCCGAGAGAAGCCGGCGGCGTTTCTGGATGTTGTTGATAAATGGCTTTCGCTTTGCATAGTAGAGCTTTAACTTGCACTTACAGATGTAGCGACAAACTGTATTTAGTGACAGTGGTTTTCTGAAGTGTTCCTGAGCCCATGTGGTGATATCCTTTAGAGATTGATGTCGGTTATTGATACAGTGCCGTCTGAGGGATCGAAGGTCACGGTCATTCAATGTTGGTTTCCGGCCATGCTGCTTGCGTGCAGTGATTTCTCCAGATTCTCTGAACCTTTTGATGATATTATGGACCGTAGATGTTGAAATCCCTAAATTTCTTGCAATTGCACTTTGAGAAACGTTGTTCTTAAACTGTTTGACTATTTGCTCACGCAGTTGTGGACAAAGGGGTGTACCTCGCCCCATCCTTTCTTGTGAAAGACTGAGCATTTTTTGGGAAGCTGTTTTTATACCCAATCATGGCACCCACCTGTTCCCAAGTTGCCTGCACACCTGTGGGATGTTACAAATAAGTGTTTGATGAGCATTCCTCAACTTTATCAGTATTTATTGCCACCTTTCCCAACTTCTTTGTCACGTGTTGCTGGCATCAAATTCTAAAGTTAATGACTATTTGCAACAAAAAAAAAATGTTTATCAGTTTGAACATCAAATATGTTGTCTTTGTAGCACATTCAACTGAATATGGGTTGAAAATGATTTGCAAATCATTGTATTCCGTTTATATTTACATCTAACACAATTTCCCAACTCATATGGAAACGGGGTTTGTATATATATATATATATATATATATATATATATACATCCATCCAATTTCTACCGCTTGTCCCTTTTGGGGTTGTGGGGGGTGCTGGAGCCTATCTCAGCTGCATTCAGGCGGAAGGCTGGGTACACGCTAGACAAGTCGCCACCTCATCGCAGGGCCAACACAGATAGACAGACAACATTCACACTTACATTCACACACTAGGGCCAATTTAGTGTCGCTAATCAACCTATCCCCAGGTGCATGTTTTTGGAGGTGGGAGGAAGCCGGAGTACCCGGAGGGAACCCACACAGTCACGGGGAGAACATGCAAACTCCACACAGAAAGATCCCGAGCCCGGGATTGAATTATAAATATATATATATATATATATATATATATATATATATATATATATATATATATATATATATATATATATATATATATATATATATATATATATATATATATATATATATATAATCGGGATTGAATTATAAATATATATATTCCGCAATGATGTCACGTTATCAATGGGAAAATGCATTTTTAGACAATATGAATTGCCTGAGCGGCTAGGAGACACCAAGAGTAACAAGCGGTACAAAATGGATTAGAAAGGACAAATTCAAAAAAAATAAAAAAAAATTTTACAAATTAAATTTAAAAAAATTAAAAACTTACATCTTCTTGTCTCTCATAATGATTGTGAACGATCCAAAAAAGTGGAGTTCCCCTTTAAGAGGCTTACAACATCCATGGGGTGCCAGGGTCAGGGCTCAGGGGGTCCCCAAAAAAACACTTTTTGAAAATATTATAATATAATAAAAATCAACGTCCCCTTTTCTCACCTATGGTCATAAGCTTTGGGTTATGACCGAAAGGACAAGATCACGGGTAAAAGCCGCCGAAATGAGTTTCCTCCGTCAGGTGGCAGGGCTCTGCCTTCGAGATAGGGTGAGAGGCCCTGTCATTCGGTAAGAGCTCAGTGTACAGCCGCTGCTCCTCCACATCTAGAGGAGCCAGATGAAATGGTTCGGGCATCTGGTCACCATGCCCCCGAACGCCTCCCTGGGGAGGTGTTTAAGGCACGTCCGACCGGTAGGAGGCCACGTAAAAGAACCAGGACACCTTGGGAGGAAAATTTCTCCCAGCTGGTGTTACGTCGTGGATGCATGGTGATTGTTCTTCCAAGATGCAGACGGAAACTCCGGAGGCAAAATACAGGTGGGGAAAATTATGTCACCTGTATAATAATTGGTGCTCATAGCATAACTCAGCGTTTCTCAAAGTGTGGGGCGCGCCCCACTGGTGGGGAATAGAGACATGACAGGTGGGGCGCGAGGAACGGGAGGACTTTGATTTTTTTATTTTTTTTATTATTATATTCTTTGATTTTTTTTTTTACTATGCTTTCATTTTCTATACACACTGGAAATCACTTTTGTGATTCTGTCTGTGGAATCCGCTATATAGATAAATGTAAATTACTTATTTTTCCTGTATGCTTTACATTTCTAGGTAGGAGCGAAAGTTTGACAGACAGCAACAGTAACTAATGGGGGCGGGGCTAAGCGGAAGCTTTGTGAATGGCGAGTCACTGTGCGAGGATTTGCTGTTTTGCAAATACATAAAAAATAGAGCCACTGCTGATGAGCTGTTCAAGATAATGGACAGTTTCCTCAAAGAACACGACCTTAAATGGGAAAACTGTGAGGGCTTTTGCTCTGATGGCGCGCATGGCAAAGTCAAGAAACGGGCTGCAGGCTCTAATAAAGAGGGTTGCGCCAAATGCGCATTGGACACAATGTGTCATTCACCGGGAAACACTCGCATCAAGGCAGCTCAGCCCCGAATTCAATGAGGTTTTAACAGTGGCAGTGTCAAGCCTGCAACCCCGATTTGAAAAGCTGTGCAGTGCAAAACAGGCTCATTGCAGCCACTAATGCTGGAGTACTGTAAAACTCATGTTCACTTGTCCTGTCCTCCTTTTTTTGGCAAAGATTGCAAAGTGGCACTTTTATTTTCATTTATTATTGAACTTGATGCAAGTTATTTGATTTATTATTGAACTTGATGCAAGTTATAACACTTTTATTTGATTTATTATTGAACTTGATGCAAGTTATAACACTTTTTTTATTTATTATTGAACTTGATGCAAGTTATAACACTTTTGTTTTATTTATTATTGAACTTGATGCAAATTATAACACTTTTATTTGATTTATTATTGAACTTGATGCAAGTTATAACACTTTTTTTAAATGTATTATTGAACTTGATGCAAGTTATAACACTTTTGTTTTATTTATTATTGAACTTGATGCAAGTTATTTGATTTATTATTGAACTTGATGCAAGTTATAACACTTTTATTTGATTTATTATTGAACTTGATGCAAGTTATAACACTTTTTTTGATTTATTATTGAACTTGATGCAAGTTATAACACTTTTATTTGATTTATTATTGAACTTGATGCAAGTTATAACACTTTTTTTGATTTATTATTGAACTTGATGCAAGTTATAACACTTTTTTTGATTTATTATTGAACTTGATGCAAGCTATAACACTTTTGTTTTATTTATTATTGAATTGATGCAAGTTATTTTATTTGATATTGAACTTGATGCAAGTTATACCACAGCTGCACAGTTATTTTATTTATTATTGAACTTGATTTTATTTTATGTTATTGAGTTTGAATGTATAAAACTTGATGTTACTTGATGTTCGATAAATTTGAAAATGTTAAGCTTGGCATTAGCGTTCTGTTGGGGCGATGGGGGCAGGTGGGGCTTGAAAACTCCCCCTTGTCCAAAGTGGGGGATGACAAAAAAAGTTTGAGAACCACTGGCATAACTCATAACAACATTGATTCATTATTATTTTTTGAGCAATGACACTAATATTATTGGGGATCAAAAAGGGTTCTGCTCAGTAAAGTATTAAAAAATATATATATATATTTTTTTTACTTTTAACACAATAGTCTCAAGATCAACTTCAGATCCATCTGTCAATTATAACTTTTATTGTTGTTTATTTTATTTTTTTTGTTCGTTTTAGGCCCTTGTTTAAAAAAAAAAACAGCTTAGTTTTTTTATATGGCAAACACAAAATATGCAACATTTTCCCCAAAAAATGTCTCAAAGTGGAATATTTAATGTGACGTAATTGGAGCCTTGAATAGGTCAATAATTCATAATGACATTGATTTTGATTCATTATTATTTTTTAAAGAAAGAAACATTTTATTGTTACATTTTACCTGTTTGCTCTTTTATACCACTTTTTATGTTTTTAAATGTTTTTAATCGTATTTTTAGAATGTGTCACGGGGCCGTTAAAATATTACCTGCGGGCCGCAAATGGCCCCCGGGCCGCACTTTGGACACCCCTGGCTTAGGCGGATGGATGGATGCATTGTAAAATGAATACCCCCCTCAGCCCACCACCACCACCTTCCCTCTCAAGCGAGATCCACTCAGGAATGCGGCCGTATGAATCCCTTCCCTACAGCAGGAGACAGCGGTTCGCTGAATTGAGGCGTTCATTGGAGCATTTAGGGTATTTGTAAAATTTTACAAACAGGCCTGATGCAATACAGTCGTGAAATAATCACACACACACACAATTAACATGCTCTTGTCATTTTGACTTTGCCATTTGATTGGGGTTTGTTTTAGACAGGCAGGATTCAAAGACGCCTATGGTGCAGATTTCAAATGCATTATTCAGTACTCACATTGTTGTTATTAAATTGTGTACACTGTGCCGTATATATATATATATATATATTGGATATATGAGAGTTTGAGGCACGGAGGAATACACCTGAGAGTTTAGTTTCTATTGTGTGTGGAGAATACTGTCCGTGCCCACAGCAAATTATTTTTGGTTTGGATATGTTTGCACTGGTAGATATTGAAGTTTAGGTAAAGGCTCTGAGGTAATTTGCGATTCGTTTTTAAGAGATGTTGCTTCTCTGCTCCACAGTGAACATCTTTGCAAACACTGAGCGCACTTTCAAGAGGAAGGCCTCCATGCATGATGGATGAGGAGATCAATGAAGGGGTTCTGCACATTTTACTGTATTTTTTCTGATGGTGTTCGCTACAGTTTGGTCGGGCCTGAGCTGCACAGTTTTGTAGTGCTAAAAATGTAATATATCTCGCAGAGGAGACGGCAGCGAGGGAGACTTACAAATTCAACTTGTACAACAAAAGGAAGTGAAGCAACATTCTAAGATTTGCTGAACTTGGATACTAAGTAAACTTTACCATGCTGTTTCAACTTACAGTATTGGCTCTTTTTATTGATCTATAATTGTCAATATCAAAAGGATTGTTCTCGCAAAGAGTAGATCCACATACCGGTAATTGTTGTTCTTCCAGCTGAGGATGACATGCTGTGCAAATTCCAGCACTTTAGCCCCATGTTATGAATCTAGGTCGCCAATTATCAGTGTGTGTGTGTGTGTGTGTGTGTGTGTGTGTGGTGTGTGTGTGTGTGTGTGTGTGTGTGTGTGTGTGTGTGTGTGTGTGTGTGTGTGTGTGTGTGTGTGTGTGTGTGTGTGTGTGTGTGTGTGTGTGTGTGTGTGTGTGCATTTACAGTATTTCTGCTATGAAGTAAGAAAAAATGTTATTTTCACCCCTGGGAAGCTTGATAATTTGACATTTCACATGCCCACATCCTTACAGCTAACCTTGTTCAGTGTTAATAGCACATTTCATAGAGTTTCACACACACGCACACACACACACACACACACACACACACACACACACACACACACACACACACACACACACACACACACACACACACACACACACACACACACACACACACACACACACATACTATATTTGTGTAGAAGATTTCTGAGGGATATTATGACTTTGTATGTGTCAAAAGTAGCTGCTTCATAAACAGAGAGATGCATACACTGCACCATGACATATATAGACCATGACATACTGTATTGGTGTTGTCCCCATACCAATATTTTGGTATTGGTACCAATATTTGGTACCAAAAATTATTTTGATACCGGTACCAAAATTATTTTGATACTTTTCTGTACTTTTCGATACTTTTTTAAATAAAGGGGACCACAAAAAATGGCATTATTGGCTTTATTTTAACAAAAAATCTTAGGGTACATTAAACATATGTTTCTTATTGCAAGTTTGTCCTTAAAGGCCTACTGAAACCCACTACTACCGACCACGCAGTCTGATAGTTTATATATCAATGATGAAATCTTAACATTATAACACATGCCAATACGGCCGGGTTAACTTATAAAGTGACATTTTAAATTTGCCGCTAAACTTCCGGTTCGAAACGCCTCTGAGGATGACGTATGCGCGTGACGTAGCCCGACGAACACGGGTATGCCTTCCACATTGAAGCCGGTACGAAAAAGCTCTGTTTTCATTTCATAATTCCACAGTATTCTGGACATCTGTGTTCGTGAATCTGTTTCAATCATGTTCATTGCATTATGGAGAAGGAAGCCAAGCAAGCAAAGAAGAAAGTTGTCGGTGCGAAATGGACGTATTTTTCGAACGTAGTCAGCCACAACAGTACACAGCCGGCGCTTCTTTGTTTACATTCCCGAAAGATGCAGTCAAGATGGAAGAACTCGGATAACAGAGACTCTAACCAGGAGGACTTTTGATTTGGATACACAGACGCCTGTAGAGAACTGGGACAACACAGACTCTTACCAGGATTACTTTGATTTGGATGACAAAGACGCAGACGTGCTACTGTGAGTATGCAGCTTTGGCTTTTTTTTGCGTATGTACGTAACTTTTTTAAAATATATAAGCTTTATGAACCTTGGGTTAGGTGAACGGTCTTTTGGGCTGAGTGATTGTGTGTGTTGATCATGTGTTTGAATTGTATTGGCGTGTTCTATGGAGCTAGGAGCTAGCAGAGGAGCTAGGAGCTAGCATAACACGTACCGTACCGTAAGTGCGCGTCACGTACGTAACTTTTTAAAAATATATAAGCTTTATGAACCTTGGGTTAGGTGAACGGTCTTTTGGGCTGAGTGATTGTGTGTGTTGATCGGGTGTTTGAATTGTATTGGCGTGTTCTATGGAGCTAGGAGCTAGCAGAGGAGCTAGGAGCTAGCATAACAAACACGCAGGTGTTATTATGCAGGATTAATTTGTGGCATATTAAATATAAGCCTGGTTGTGTTGTGGCTAATAGAGTATATATATGTCTTGTGTTTATTTACTGTTGTAGTCATTCCCAGCTGAATATCAGGTACCGTGAGTATGCAGCCTTGGCTGCTAAACATTCGATAACTTGACCGTATGTGCGCGTCACGTACGTAACTTTTTAAAAATATATAAGCTTTATGAACCTTGGGTTAGGTAAACGGTCTTTTGGGCTGAGTGATTGTGTGTGTTGATCAGGTGTTTGAATTGTATTGGCGTGTTCTATGGAGCTAGGAGCTAGCAGAGGAGCTAGGAGCTAGCATAACAAACACGCAGGTGTTTTTATGCAGGATTAATTTGTGGCATATTAAATATAAGCCTGGTTGTGTTGTGGCTAATAGAGTATATATATGTCTTGTGTTTATTTACTGTTGTAGTCATTCCCAGCTGAATATCAGGTCACCCCCGGCTCTCACAGCATCTTCCCTATCTGAATAGCTTCAACTCCCCACTAGTCCTTCACTTGCACTTTACTCATCCACAAATCTTTCATCCTCGCTCAAATTAATGGGGAAATTGTCGCTTTCTCGGTCCGAATCTCTCTCACTTCATGCGGCCATCATTGTAAACAATAGGGAACTTTGCGTATATGTTCAACTGACTACGTCACGCTACTTCCGGTAGGTGCAAGCCTTTTTTTTATCAGATACCAAAAGTTGCAATCTTTATCGTCGTTGTTCTATACTAAATCCTTTCAGCAAAAATATGGCAATATCGCGAAATGATCAAGTATGACACATAGAATAGATCTGCTATCCCCGTTTAAATAAAAAAAATTCATTTCAGTAGGCCTTTAAATAAAATAGTGAACATACAAGAGAACTTGTCTTTTATTAGTAAGTAATCAAACAAAGACTGCTAATTAGTCTGCTGACATATGCAGTAACATATTGTGTCATTTATCATTCTATTATTTTGTCAAAATTATTAAGGACAAGTGGTAGAAAATGAATTATTAATCTACACGTTCATTTACTATTAATATCTGCTTACTTTCTCTTTTAACATGTTTGTGGAGGGGGCGTGGCCTGCAGCGAAGCGGGGTGTGCCAGGACCGGCCTCGAAGTCAGCGACAGGTGCGTAGATGGCCCACCTGGGCCTTGTTATCTAATCACCTGTCGCTCTGTAAAAGCAGCAACCGGGAGGAGAGACTGAGTTGGAGCTGGAGGGGAGCTGGAGTGAGAGCGAGAGCGTGACGGACACGGACAAAAAAAGTCAATTGCTGGAAAGCAACCCACTGAATTGAGGAAAATAAAATTGTATTGTAACCCTGATCCGGGCTCTCATAATGGTGATTGGTGGTCCGAAGAACCCCCTGGAGGGCAACCTCCACAATGTTCTATCTATACTTCTGTTAAAATGTAATAATCTTTTATTCTTGTTGTTTGATACTTTACATTAGTTTTGGATGATACCACAAATTTGAGTATCAATCCGATACCAAGTCGTTACACGATCATACATTGGTCATATTCAAAGTCTACATGTGAACATGTAGAAATTACCTGAGTTTATAAACATAATATAATTTTTTTTAAACCGAAAGAATATGTTGTGATGCCAAAAAATATTGATGTAGTCATAGTAGTATCGACTAGATACACTCCTGTACTTGGTATCATTACAGTGGATGTTAGGTGTAGATCCACCCATGGCGTTTGTTTACATTTTGACACCGGTGAGCTACGGTGTGTAGTAAAGCATGTATAGCTATTCCTCGTCCTGCAGGGATGATACTTGTAAGAAACTCACTTAATTTGTCGCCATGGAGACAAGGATTAGTGATTTAGAAGTAGCTACAACACTGCCGAATGCGGCTGAACTTTAGCCGCTAGCTAGCCTCTTCCTGAGGGCGTTTCTGTGTTATAACTTCACCTTTATCGTTAGTTTTTAAACCAAAATGCGTCCGTTCTCCCTTTTCTGTCTACACACTGTGTCTGCTTGTAAGTACTCCGTGATTGTGCGCTGCCGAACATGCTCCTCTGCTCGTAAACCAGCAATGACACGACGATGGGGTGGGGGACCGGTACTTTTCAGAGGCGGTATAGTACCGAATATGATTCATTAGTATCGCGGTACTATACTAATACCGGTATACCGTACAAGCCTATACTGTATACAGTATGGCCAAATCCTATACATAGACAGCCATATAAGACAGCTCCACATACAGCCAGTCATCTGTCAATACTGCCTGTTCTGTTCTTCTCTGTACAAGCAATGCATGCAGAACCAAACTTCGTCATCCTATGCTGTCTTAGTTAAAGGCCTACTGAAACCCACTACTACCGACCACGCAGTCTGATAGTTTATATATCAATGATGAAATCTTAACATTATAACACATGCCAATACGGCCGGGTTAACTTATAAAGTGACATTTTAAATTTGCCGCTAAACTTCCGGTTCGAAACGCCTCTGAGGATGACGTATGCGCGTGACGTAGCCCGGGGAACACGGGTATGCCTTCCACATTGAAGCCAATACGAAAAAGCTCTGTTTTCATTTCATAATTCCACAGTATTCTGGACATCTGTGTTCGTGAATCTGTTGCAATCATGTTCATTGCATTATGGAGAAGGAAGCTGAGCAAGCAAAGAAGAAAGTTGTCGGTGCGAAATGGACGTATTTTTCGAACGTAGTCAGCAACAACAGTACACAGCCGGCGCTTCTTTGTTTACATTCCCGAAAGATGCAGTCAAGATGGAAGAACTCGGATAACAGAGACTCTAACCAGGAGGACTTTTGACTTCGATACACAGACGCCTGTAGAGAACTGGGACAACACAGACTCTTACCAGGATTACTTTGATTTGGATGACAAAGACGCAGACGTGCTACTGTGAGTATGCAGCTTTGGCTTCTAAACATTTGATCGCTTGACCGTATGTGCGCAACTTTTTTTTGCGTATGTACGTAACTTTTTAAAAATATATAAGCTTTATGAACCTTGGGTTAGGTGAACGGTCTTTTGGGCTGAGTGATTGTGTGTGTTGATCCGGTGTTTGAATTGTATTGGCGTGTTCTATGGAGCTAGGAGCTAGCATAGGAGCTAGGAGTTAGCATAACAAAGACTTAGGTGTTTTTATGCAGGATTAATTTGTGTCATATTAAATATAAGCCTGGTTGTGTTGTGGCTAATAGAGTAAATATATGTCTTGTGTTTATTTACTGTTTTAGTCATTCCCAGCTGAATATCAGGTACCGTGAGTATGCAGCCTTGGCTGCTAAACATTTGATAGCTTGACCGTACGTGCGCGTCATGTACGTAACTTTTTAAAAATATATAAGCTTTATGAACCTTGGGTTAGGTGAACGGTCTTTTGGGCTGAGTGATTGTGTGTGTTGATCAGGTGTTTGAATTGTATTGGCGTGTTCTATGGAGCTAGGAGCTAGCATAGGAGCTAGGAGCTAGCATAACAAACACGCAGGTGTTTTTATGCAGGATTAATTTGTGGCATATTAAATATAAGCCTGGTTGTGTTGTGGCTAATAGAGTATATATATGTCTTGTGTTTATTTACTGTTGTAGTCATTCCCAGCTGAATATCAGGTACCGTGAGTATGCAGCCTTGGCTGCTAAACATTTGATAGCTTGACCGTATGTGCGCGTCACGTACGTAACTTTTTAAAAATATATAAGCTTTATGAACCTTGGGTTAGGTGAACGGTCTTTTGGGCTGAGTGATTGTGTGTGTTGATCAGGTGTTTGAATTGTATTGGCGTGTTCTATGGAGCTAGGAGCTAGCAGAGGAGCTAGGAGCTAGCGTAACAAACACGCAGGTGTTTTTATGCAGGATTAATTTGTGGCATATTAAATATAAGCCTGGTTGTGTTGTGGCTAATAGAGTATATATATGTCTTGTGTTTATTTACTGTTGTAGTCATTCCCAGCTGAATATCAGGTCACCCCCGGCTCTCACAGCATCTTCCCTATCTGAATAGCTTCAACTCCCCACTAGTCCTTCACTTGCACTTTACTCATCCACAAATCTTTCATCCTCGCTCAAATTAATGGGGAAATTGTCGCTTTCTCGGTCCGAATCTCTCTCACTTCATGCGGCCATCATTGTAAACAATAGGGAACTTTGCGTATATGTTCAACTGACTACGTCACGCTACTTCCGGTAGGGGCAAGCCTTTTTTTTATCAGATACCAAAAGTTGCAATCTTTATCGTCGTTGTTCTATACTAAATCCTTTCAGCAAAAATATGGCAATATCGCGAAATGATCAAGTATGACACATACAATAGATCTGCTATCCCCGTTTAAATAAAAAAAATTCATTTCAGTAGGCCTTTAAAGGAAGTAGTAGGTAGTAAGTCAAGTGACTGGCAAAGTACTAATCATATTGGAGTATGTCCACTCATTCTTTCCAGTGTCCATAAATCCTATAATATCAGTGAGTGAAGTAAAATGTTTCAATCAATTACTTAAAATGAGAATTTTTTTTATTTGTGTATCGCCCTGAGAACTGCAGTGGATATTTGCCTTTAGCACAACAACACATTTGTTTTACTGAAATGTGTAACTCTGACTAATGAAATCGATCAAAAACAAATGTCCGCTGCAGAGGACTTTTCTATACTATTCATTATTCACTATTTATTTTTGATGATATTATATTTAATATAATTTCAGAGCCGTCAAACGCTTGATATATTTAATGGTGTTTACCTGTGTAATTTATATTATCTTTAATAAGTGTACCTTATTACACATAACACCCAACAGGGGAGTGGGCAATATTTCTGATTTTGTACAAATGTTTGTTTATTAAACATTATGGGCCTGATTTACTAAACGTTTGCGTGGACTACAACTTGTGCAAACTTGATAGCTGAGCTACTAAACTTGTGCAAAGTGGACGGCGTCTGTTAAGTGAGCAGAATAAGGGGTGCAATTCATTTTGGCGTCACTGTCTTCAATAAAATGCAAAATACATGCTGATCGTCAAAACGCCCACAATACTGAAGGAGAAGATGCAAATATATTATACAGCACGCGCAATATGATTTATCAACACTCATCATCGTTTTGGGAGTACTATAGATGCACACGGCTGTGAGAGAGCAGTGACGAGGGACAGAAAATCCTCCGTCTTATGTGTACGTTTCGACATATGTGGACGGTCAGAAATAAAACATATTAGGCACATCGTCTATTCAGCAACATCCTTTTATAGTTTTATAGCTGCTGGGTGACTTAAGGGGTTGATTAAAACAAATTCAATTGATGAGTGTTGCTGTCATTTTTTATTTATGTTTGTTTCTTCACATAGAATATATATTGCCAACATATATCTTATATCAGGGGTGTCCAAACTTTTTCCACTGAGGGCCGCACACTGAAAAATCAAAGCACGCAGGGGCCATTTTGATATTTTCTTCATTTTCAAAACCAATATAATATACACTTTTTTTTTTTAACCTTTGGGGCTCGCTCAAGTTAGGTCCTAGGGACCCAGAAGGGTTTCAGTCTTAAAAAAGGTTAAAAATAAGTCACCCTATTTTTTGGGGCAAAAATAAAAAATATACAATATTTTTCCCAAAAAGATTTTCAAAGTGGAATATTTGATGTGAAGTAATTTGATCCCTAAATAGGTCAATAATTCATAGCAAAATTGATTTGAATTTATTATTATTATTTTTATTTATTTTTTTTAAAGCAAAGACAGGTGTTTTTTAATTCCACTAAAATTTTTGGGGATCCAAAAGTGCCCCACTCAAAAAATGGTCATGCTTTTTTTTGGATTTTTTTTTTTTAACATTCAACACTTAAATCTCTATATCAGCTTCAGATAATATATAGTGTAATTCGTTTAGTATATTTATAATAAAAATCAATATAATAATTAGTATAATTAGTATTAGTAAATAATTTGTATGTATTTTTTTAAATAATTTTCATATTTTTCGTGTTTTTTTTGTTTGTTGTATTTGTGTCCTTTTTGTCCTTAAATCAGTCAATAATTCATAGCAACATTGATTTTGACTCATTATTATTTTTTGAAAAATTATTTTTAAAAATTGTGTTTTTAGAGTCAACAACGCAACTTTTTTTCTCGTTGCATTTCACCTATTTGCTCTTTTATGCCACGTTTTAATGTTTTAAAAAAAATGTTTTAGTATTTTCGGAATGATGTGCCGCGGGCCGGTAAAACATGAGCTGCGGGCCGCAAATGGCCCCCGGGCCACACTTTGGACACCCCTGTCTTATATGATAACAATGTCTTGAAGTAAGCATTTTTTTACATCTTGAACACAGTAAGTGCAGTCTCTCTGAAAAAAAATAATAATAAAAAAGTAGTGTCAATGTATAGTAGAGGCAGGTGCACGACTGCTTCTAAAATCCCCATTAAAAGTAGCACGTGTCTCCCTCTTAAATGAAAACATGATATAGCGCCACACCTAGGAGCGTGATAACATCAATGTGCAGTAAATGAGTGTCTCCATGGTGAAGCCCTGTATAGCATCCTCGTTAAAATAAGGCGGTCTGCGCCACTTTTCAATTGTAACGCGCCCACTAACAGTACAAATTGCACCCACTGTTTAGCGTGAGGTATTTGGATCTTAGTAAATCAGGCCCTGTGCCTTTTTTAACAGCTCAGCACAAAATGGACACACACAACATTTTCAACCTGGTAGGTAGGTAGGTATGTCTTTATTGTCATTGCACAAGTGCAACGGAACTATGTTTTCAGCACAAACCCGTTCAAGATTAGACAAACAAACAGTGTACAGGGTTACAGAACAGGAACGGTGATGGGTCGCCACAAGGCGCCCCGTAAAAGATGGGAAAAAAGGTCAACGCTGGGGGAGGATGAGTAAAAAAAAAATACAATCTAGACCGGGCGCCTAAGAAGGTGCAGTCTGGAGTGGGGGGGAAAAACTCCATAGCAAAGCACATATACATATTACAACATACAACTCAAGACTTAATAATAATAATAATAATAATTTTTACTTATAAGGCGCCTTTCTGGGCGCTCAAGGACACCGTACAAAATCAAAACAATAAAATAAATTGGATAAAAACCACAACAACAAAGATCGATAAGTTTTACAATGAATAAGCAGTCAGGAATAGGTGTGTTTTGAGGGATATTGAGTCTAAGTTACAAAGGTCTGGTGGTAATGAGTTCCAAAGATGAGGGGCAGAGCGGCTGAAAGCTCGGGCACCCATGGTGGACAGTTTAAATAAGGGGACAGTGAGATGGATGGATGAAGAAGATCTTAGGGAACGTGAGGGCGTGGCGACATGGAGCAGGTCAGAGAGATATGACGGAGAGAGGTTATGGATGGCTTGGAAAGTGAGGAGAATTATTTTCTTGCTTATTTCTACTTGCAACAGAGGGGAGGGAGTAGGGGCTCCCCTCTACCCAGCCATCCATCACCCCTAAGAGATTTGCGTCAAGGGTGTTGGATGGGGGGTGGGGTATGTGTGTGGTGTATATTTTTTGTGGATGCATGTGTGTGTGTAAGCCTGCCGCGTGTCTCTGTTCCGCGGCCTTTGTGTTGTTGCGGCCGCCAGTCAGTCCAAAGTCAACAACAACAGGTGTGTGTCCATGAGAGACAAGAAGGGAGTTTGCTGCGTCTTCGCCGCACTGTCCTTCAGGAGAGTCTCAAAGCCAGGGAATGTTTTGTATGCGAGTGAAAATAAAATTTGCTTTTCACTCTAAATTGTCTATGACTGGTCCTCAAATTCATCCTGCAGGGTAGACAGTCCGATGTTATCCAAATCACAAAGTGTCCACAGTTCTGCCCGCATCCTCCAATCATTTGTGGCAGCTTTGGTGTACTTTGAAGACAGCCAGCAACTTCCACTTTGTCGACAAACCAGAGCAACGCTTACTCCAATCAGCAGATGTCCTGTTGTCATAATTTGGAATAGGCGGATATCTTCACGTCCTCGACTGAAAGGGTCGCCAGGCACACGGCACTCCTTTTTCTCCCAAGAGTCCGTTGTGTGTGCAGCAACAACCGCTCCGTCAAGACAAGCAGGTTCCCCCAAACTCAAGATCTTGTCAATTTCGTTGAGGCCAGTTAATTAGTTCCAATGTTTAGATTTGGAGAGCAGTGCGAAAAGAGGCAACAAAAAACTTAAGACAAGACAAGACAAAGAAGCAAGCAGGAGAGATAAGGGAGAGGAAAGGGCAGCATCCACCCTTGATGAGTGCCAGTGAGTAAGTCCTGGGGTCTAATCCAGTTCTATTGTGCTCTCTCTTTCTCCCATTGTAAAATGTATTTTTCTAATGACATTTTTTATTATGTTTTCCCCACTATTTCTGCCACTAACCCTCCCTCTGTCCGTCAGCCTGAGCTCTGACTAGGGATGGGACTCGATAAACGGTTCTTAGTGTATCAATTCCTTGGAATCGCTTGCCAATTTTTCAAACGATTCCCTTCACAGAAGCTTTAAACTCATTTAATGTAACAAGGGTTTGAAGTTGAAGATTCGATTGTAGGTTATTCCAAGCCTTCGGTGCTGAAAACCTAAATGCTTTCTTGCCCAGTTCAGTTCTTACTTTGGAGACGACAAATTGCAGAACATTCACTGAACGAAGATTGTGACTTCCTTGTTTCTTTGTTAAAAGACAAGACAGATAAGATGGAGTGATACCCAGAATGGTTTTGTAGATGAACACATACCAATGATTGAGGCGTCGAGCACATAAAGATGTCTAGTTAACCATTGAGTATAACACACAATGGTGAGTAAGGGGAGCGCAGCTGGTGATGAATCTCAGTGCCCCGTGGTACACACTATCCAGCTTGTGGAGACAACCAGCAGTAGCATTCATGACCAGAAATCATGATCATAATAAAGATACAATCATTTTTTTAAATTTACTTTCCCTAAATATCTAAAAGTATTCATATTCTCTTCATGTCATATTATGCTCCTTCCAGTGCTGTTGTTTTTAGCTTTAGTTTGTATCCAATCAGAATTCAGCTAGCATATGTTGCCATGCTGTACCAAATATGCTAAAGGCCTTCAGAATCAACAATGCGGGCGTCCGTGTACTTTAAGTGAACGGGGACATACAGTTGATAGACAATTGCCATAGCCAATCAGATCACGAGTTGTTGTCAGTAAGGCCTTCTAGATGGCTTAAGGTTGAACGTGACATTTACGCGTCCTGTGATTGGATACTCACCGGCAATGTTCCCTCTAATTGTTCATGTGTCTGAGCAAACACAAAAACTCCCTGAGCATTCAGTGGATCACATGTGAGCAACATCACACGTGGCAATACCAGCAGCACACCTGTCTCAAACCAATCTTTTATACTCAAATGAGAGGAGTCATTTTCATGAGATTATTTAGTAATATTAGTGATTTGGCCCACTTGTAATGAAAATAAAAGAAATCTTGTTTTTCATAAGCTATGGATTAGTATTGTATAATATGTCTGGGAGGGTGTTCCTGCTTTGGAAATCATTTGAACCCCTTTCAGAGATCACATTTAGTTCCCCTTAAACATCCTCATGTTGCACAATGAAATGTAAGCATAGGATGAAGTGTGCATTCCTGTAACTTTCTCTAGTAACAGCATTCCATAATTAACATCAATAAATTAACATTAATAATAAATGACAGTAGAATAAGCACACGTATGACTGAGGAGTCATAGTGTAACTTTGTGTGGTGATTGAGTTGTCCAACTTTTTGTGTGGCCATAAACGCACCAGTGGCTTGGTGGTATCCGTGTTGGTGACAGATGACAAGTTGGTTTAGGCCTGGTTTGTACGGCAGAAAATGACTAGTTTTTCGAGATAGAAGTTTTGTACTCATGTTTTTGGTGTGGTTATGGCCGAATATAAACAGTTTTGCTCAATAAAGTAAACGATATAATTCCTGTCCTCGAAACATCTCAATAGACGTTACAATAATTGAACGGTGTTCAATTGAACGGTGTTGACGAACACCGTTAAGGCCGCTTGTTGTCACTGTCACTCAGAGTTGCATTGCAAAATTACACAGAATAAATGTGTTTATTTTGTTTAGAATTCAGATGGGATTTGATTTGGTGCGTGGCATATATTTGCTGTGCGCAGAGGACGCTTGAGCAGTGCGCAATTGCGCAGGCGCGCACCTTAGAGGGAACGTTGCTCACCGGGACCTTTAGCGGATGAATTTGAGAACACATACGGTTGAGAGACAGTTGCGATAGCCAATCAGATCACAAGTTGTTGACAGTAGCCTATCTAAGTAATATGATGTTAACGAGACTGTGATTGGATACTCACTTGTCATTCCAAAGTGAGTATCCATTCACAAGTTTCAATTTAGCAGGAAGCTACGGCCCATGAGTGTTGAGTCGTAGCCAGACCGGGATAGCAGAGAAAGAGAACAAAACGTTAACTAGGTGGCAGATATATATTTGCAAGGCCATTTTCAAGAAGGATATTTAAAGAGAAACTACGTCTTGTGAGACGATGTCGGTCAACCCCGGAAGCTAGCTCAGCTGTTCTGGCGATGAAATGCTCCCCATTTCCACTTGAATGAGCCGACGAAGACGGGTACCACTGGCTTATACGGCGTTGAATAGGTCCTACTAATTGTGATATCAAATATTTAAATTTTTTCACTTTTAATATGTTTTTTTGCAATTTTTATTTTGACAGTACCACATAAGACATAATATATTTTTAAATGCGCCAGAAAACAACCTGTTTTGTATACTGTTTATGTGATTCAATGCACTGTATTCTGTAAATGTGTTCCTGTATAGTATTTCTCCAGCAATGGTCATGTGGTGACATCAATTATGGTATTTTGAAAGGTAATCTTTGAAGTCCGGACATCACTGAAGGCCTAGGTGGGAAACGCACGGCCCGCCACTGATATATGTATATTGTGGTGTATATGTACATATACCGTATTTTTCGGAGTATAAGTCGCTCAGGAGTATAAGTCGCACCGGCCGAAAATGCATAATAAAGAAGGAAAAAAACATATATAAGTCGCACTGGAGTGAGTATAAGTCGCATTTTTTGGGGAAATTTATTTGATAAAACCCAACACCAAAAATAGACATTTGAAAGGCAATTTAAAATAAATAAAGAATAGTGAACAACAGGCTGAATAAGTGTACGTCATATGACGCATAAATAACGTGCCTGGTATGTTAACGAAACATATTATGGTAAGAGTCATTCAAATAACTATAACATATAGAACATGCTATACGTTTACCAAACAATCTGTCACTCCTAATCGCTAAATCCCATGAAATCTTATACGTCTAGTCTCTTACGTGAATGAGCTAAATAATATTATTTGATATTTTACGGTAATGTGTTAATAATTTCACACATAAGTCGCTCCTGAGTATAAGTCGCACAAACTATGAAAAAAACTGCGACTTATAGTCCGAAAAATACGGTAACTAATATTTGATCCAAATTTGAGAGACCATTTTCTTAACAATCAAGCAATGCCAAACTGTCTTAAGAATGTCAATTTGAAGACACTCAAATTAGACATGAATGCAAACATAATTATACTATTTAATTGATAGGTGAGAATAAATGCATGTTGCATTCAATGACTGAAGTCTAGTGGTCCACCAACAAAAGTGAAAGTTATTCCTTTGATTCGATGACAAATAGCAGACCTCCATCAATCCCGATTAGGATCACCCTCATTTAGCTCCACCTATACATTCATTAAATGCATTATTGTTGACTCCAGATGCATACTGCTCATGAACAGATGGAAATAACAGAAAAGGAGCTCAAAGTGAATCATGGGAAACCCTCAAGGGTCTGAGCCTACATCAGCATCAACAGAGGGTTGATGCAGAATAAGCCTCACTGCATCAAAAGAAAAGAGATCTGAGCCTATTATGAAATATAGAAAATACATCTCGCTCTTGGACTAAATGTAAGGGAAGGTTCTTGTACAAACCCCGTTTACATATGAGTTGGGAAATTGTGCTAGATGTAAATACAAACGGAATACAATGAGTGGGACGTCAATGTGAATGACTATGAGAAACCTTGGAGAGGACCGCATATGTGGGTAACCCCCCCCCCCCCCCCCCCCCCCCCTCTAGGGGAAACCGAAAGCAATGGATGTCGAGTGGAACACTGGGGTGAGTTTTCCTTGCCCGTATGTGGGCTCTGTACCGAGGATGTCGTTGTGGCTTGTACAGCCCTTTGAGACACTTGTGATTTAGGGCTATATAAATAAACATTGATTGATTGATTGATTGATTTGCAAATCCTTTTCAACCCATATTCAGTTGAATGCACTACAAAGACAAGATATTTGATGTTCAAACTCATAAACTGTATTTTTTTTTTGCAAATAATAATTAACTTAGAATTTCATGGCTGCAACACGTGCCAAAGTTGTTGGGAAAGGGCATGTTCTCCACTGTGTTACATGGCCTTTCCTTTTAACAACACTCAGTAAACGATTGGGAACTGAGGAAACTAATTGTTGAAGCTTTGAAAGTGGAATTCTTTCCCATTCTTGTTTTATGTAGAGCTTCAGTCGTTCAACAGTCCGGGGTCTCCGCTGTCGTATTTTACGCTTCATAATGCGCCACACATTTTCAATGGGAGACAGGTCTGGACTGCATGCGGGCCAGGAAAGTACCCGCACTCTTTTTTTACGAAGCCACGCTGTTGTAACACGTGCTGAATGTGGCTTGGCATTGTCTTGCTGAAATAAGCAGGGGCGTCCATGAAAAAGAAGGCGCTTCGATGGCAGCATATGTTGTTCCAAAACCTGTATGTACCTTTCAGCATTAATGGTGCCTTCACAGATGTGTAAGTTACCCATGCCTTGGGCACTAATGCACCCCCATACCATCACAGATGCTGGCTTTTGAACTTTGCATCGATAACAGTCTGGATGGTTCGCTTCCCCTTTGGTCCGGATGACACCATGTCGAATATTTCCAAAAACAATTTGAAATGTGGACTCGTCAAACCACACTTTTCCTCAGTCCATCTTAGATGATCTCGGGCCCAGAGAAGCCGGCGGCGTTTCTGGATGTTGTTGATAAATGGCTTTCCAAATAAGTGTTTGATGAGCATTCCTCAACTTTATCAGTATTTATTGCCACCTTTCCCAACTTCTTTGTCACGTGTTGCTGGCATCAAATTCTAAAGTTAATGATTATTTGCAAAAAAAAAAAAAAATGTTTATCAGTTTGAACATCAAATATGTTGTCTTTGTAGCATATTCAACTGAATATGGGTTGAAAATGATTTGCAAATCATTGTATTCCATTTATATTTACATCTAACACAATTTCCCAACTCATATGGAAACGGGGTTTGTAGAAAGGATCTGGAGGTTCTGCCAAGGGCAGAGCGAGGACCTAACGGACCCAGGACCCTCACCCAGCTCCAGGCTTCTCCCACAGCTTGGGCCCAGCGGAGCTCAGGTCATGCGCACCATTTAATTCTGTTGTCCGTTAATGAGCGAGCAGGACGCATGTGGACTTATAGGTGGTCCCAGTCAGGATGAGTCATGGTTGCTAAAAACTTTACAAGACTGTCTTTAGTAATTTAGTAGGTGGAAAAATGTGAATAAAATGTTGTGCTGCATGACTGGCTTTATTTTCACGCTCACATTTCACTTTGCCACATGCAACTCTACGTAACTGACGATGTCGTCACCAAGTGTATTGTGGGTAAAATCGTCATTCACCGTCATCAATCACTTGTCAACAGAGTACAAGCATGTATATATATATATATAAATATATATATATATATAAGTACGAGCATGTTTACGTCACATAAAAGTGGAGCAGCAAAGTGCAAAGAAAATTTAGTTTTTCCTACTGTTCTGGGCGGGGGGGTGAACCAAAGTCGCCGGCATGAGAGGCGAGCGTGCTGACTACCGAGCTAAAATCGCAGGATTTATAATGCCTGGTCATGATACCTGCCCCAGGCCTGGTGGATTTTGTTACACCACTGGTTCTGGCTCTCGTTCTACTTTTGGAGAGGCTAGACCAGTAGCGGGCCGGGTGTTTCCCACCTAGGCCTTCAGTGATCTCCGACTTCAATGATTACCTCTGAAAATACCATAATTGATGTCACCACATGACCATGGCTGGAGAAATATGATACAGGAACACATTTCCGCACTACTGCGCATTGAACACATCAACAGTTTACAAAACAGGTTATTTACTGGCGCATTTAAAAATCAATTAAAACGCTGGGGTAGCGGGGGTTTATATTGTAGCGTCCCAGAAGAGTTAGTGCTGCAAGGGGTTCTGGGGTATTTGTTCTGTTGTGTGTATGTTGTGTTACGGTGCGGATGTCCCCCCCGTAATGTGTTTGTCATTCTTGTTTGGTGTGGGTTCCCAGTGTGGCGCATATTTGTAACAGTGTTGAAGTTGTTTATACGGCTACCCTCAGTGTGACCTGTATGGCTGTTGACCAATTATGCATTGCATTCACCTGTGCGTGTGAAAAGCCGTAGATATTATGTGATTGGGCCGGCACGCAAAGGCAGTGCCTTTAGAGGCCTACTGAAATGAAATGTTTTTATTTAAACGGGAATAGCAGATCCATTCTATGTGTCATACTTGATCATTTTGCGATATTGCCATATTTTTGCTGAAAGGATTTAGTAGAGAAAATCGACGATAAGTTCGCAACTTTTGCTCGCTGATAAAAAAAAGCCTTGCCTGTACCGGAAGTAGCTTGACGTCACAAGCGGTAGTGCTGCTCACAATTCCCCGTTGTTTACAATGGAGCGAGAGAGATTTGGAACGAGAAAGTGGCGATTACCCCATTAATTTGAGCGAGGATGAAAGATTCGTAGATGAGGAACGTTACAGTGAAGGACTTGAGAGGCAGTGATGGACGTATCTTTTTTCGCTCTGACCGTAACTTAGGTACAAGCTGGCTCATTGGATTCCACACTCTCTCCTTTTTCTATTGTGTATCACAGATTTGTATTTTAAACCATCTCAGATACTATATCCTCTTGAAAATGAGAGTCGAGAACGCGAAATGGACATTCACAGTGACTGAACATGTAAATACACGATTAATAATTCAGCTTTGCGAAGCTAAAAAAAATAGAAGCTAACCTAGCTACGTAGCCAACTTGATAGCAGCAGTCTCAAATGCAGATAGAAACTAAATTTAAAAAAAAACCTGACTGGATGGATAGACAGAAGATCAATAATACTATTAAACCATGAACATGTAAATACACGATTAATAATACTCTGCTTGGCGAAGCTAAAAAAACAGAAGCTAACCTAGCAACGTAGCCAACGCGATAGCGCCAGTCTCAAATGCAGATAGAAACTAAATTAAAAAAAAACCTGACTGGATGGATAGACAGAAGATCAATAATACTATTAAACCATGAACATGTAAATACACGATTAATAATATTCCGCTTGGCGAAGCTAAAAAAACAGAAGCTAACCTAGCTGCGTAGCTAACTTAGATGCGGCGGCGGGCGTTGTACGCTTTTGACGACACCCCGGCCGCCATCAGAGTCGGCAAGAAACATATATTTCCCCAAAGTTACGTACGTCACATGCACATATCGACACGCACGTACGGGCAATCGATCAAATGGTTGGAAGCCAAAGCTGGACTCACCGTAGTGCGTCTGCTATCCTGCTCAAAACACAACACAACCTCCTGGTGTTGGTGTTGCTGTAGTCCGCTGCTCCACCGGCTCCAACTTTCTTATTTGCAGTCTCCATTGTCCATTAAACAAATTGCTCAATCGCTTTATTAACAAGCGGTAACTGGTTGTAGTTCAAAAAGTAACGCACACACATACACGAGCTGCTGTTAGCCAAAACTCATGCTCACACACACACTCAAGTTCTCCGCCAACTCACTCGCGCATGCACGTTCCCCAAACCCTTAAAGACACAGTACACTAATGCGAAGATCACAGATATTACAGTATTGTACTTAGCCGCTAATACACCGATCGATCCCACCTACAACGTTCTTCTTTGCAGTCTCCATTGTTCATTAAACAAATTGCAAAAGATTCACCAACACAGATGTCCAGAATACTGTGGAATTTTGTCAAAGAAAACAAGAGGCTTTTCTATCGGGTCCAATGGGGTCCAACCACTTCCGTTGCTTTTGTGACGTCACGCGCATAAATCATATCCAAAGGAGTTTTTCAACCGGAAGTGTGGCGGGAATTTTAAAATTGCACTTTATAAGTTAACCCGGCCGTATTGGCATGTGTTGCAATGTTAAGATTTCATCATTGATATATAAACTATCAGACTGCGTGGTTGGTAGTAGTGGGTTTCAGTAGGCCTTTAAGGCACGCCCCCAATATTGTGGTCTGGGTGGAAATCGGGAGAAATTTTGAAAAATGGTTGCCCCGGGAGATTGTCGGGAGGGGCACTGAAATTCGGGAGTCTTCCGGGAAAATCGGGAGGGTTGGCAAGTATGACTGGGAGACGCAACTGCTCTTTACTTCTCCCTACGTCCGTGTACCACTCCGTACAGCGACGTTTAAAAAGTCATAAATTTTACTTTTTGAAACCGATACAGATGATTTCCAATATTACATTTTAAAGCATTTATCGCCCGATAATATCGGCAGTCGGGTATTATCGGACATCTCTATTCGCAATTATACTATCTTTTTAACAATTTCATGAGTCTCACACTACAAAAGTTTAATATCTAAAATCTAGAATGATGCTGTAATTTAAATAGTTTAAAAGTGTTTTCAGTAAGCCCTAATGGGTCCCATTTTTATAGTTTTTAGTTTGACTCGGCTTGAACTCACAACCTACCGATCTCAGGGCGGACACTCTAACCACAAGGCCACTGAGCAGGTAAATAGCTCTGTGAAATTAATGCGCCCCCACAAAATAAATTATGGTGATGCTTAAAATTATCAAAATATGTAAATATTACATGATTTAATGAGTGTGCCTGTTACTACATTACTTACAGCATGCACATAAAACCTTGTTTGGAGAAGGCTTTTTAGGCCGAATCAGGGCCGCCCAGCCCACTTGGCAGAACAGGCGCTTTGCATGAATTAGCACAAGCAAAATGTCAATGAATGACGGGCATGGTGCTTCACATTGATAAGAATATTATGGCACATTTTGCCATTCAGTCACACCTGTTCTCACGGCGGCGAGCATTAATCCTTATTACAGTATGTAAGGCAGAGGTACTGGCTTCAAATTCCCATTAGATTTATACATTTAAGTTTTATTGATGTTAAAATTGTTATTTTGCACTGTTATTGGAACATTCCTTTTGTCAGGTTCAAACACTGATGACATCTATTAAACAGACGAGAAGCAAGGAATCATGCAGAGACAGAGTTCAATTTAGCTCATGAGGAGAACGCATGGATCTGCACACTTAGTCCCAGTCTCGCCCTACGCTCTAAGGTACAGCTCCCGCGTCCCTCTATTTATTCAGGAGTTCCCCAGTCAACATCACTAAAAGGAGTGGTCACACACATCATGCAAAGCAGGTCCAGTACGCACAATACGTGACGGAATGTGCTGGGGGCCTTGTGATTTCGCCTTGTCTCTGCTTCGTCTGCGTGCTGTCGTCTTATCTTCGTTGAGGTCCTTGAAGTCCTTGGCTGTCAGCGGGCTAAAACAAAGATAACATCTGCGGCTGACGCCACCCCTCAGACAAGAAGTTTTGTCCTTGCACAGATAGGAAAAATACAGCTTGAGCACAATAGCTAATAACTATAGCAACTGACTTTAAGCATACTAAAGTTGTGTGATAATATATATACATGAATATTCTAACACTGCCCATAGGGCCAAAGCTGAGAAACAGATATTTTTTAAAGGCCAGCCCTATGGTTATCTTTAAAATGTCAATGTTGCATTATCGGGGAACTTTAAATGCTTTTTAAGTGGTAAGAAGAACGTGTAGAGGCTGACTATGTAGAGTTACAATACAATCGTCCCACCTAGAAGCTCACAAGTCATGGTTTTATATTCAGCGTCCACATTCAGAGACGGATGGCCAGGTTTGATATATTACCTCACGTCAAAGTAAGAATCATGAGGCTAAGTCACGAGATTGATCTTTTGGAAGCATTTTGGTCTAGATTAAAGCGAACGTGACTCTGAGATGTCACTGCACAAACCCGGAGAGAAGGTTAAGAGGATCAGGTCAGGACAGTGTCCACAGTAAATCAAAGATGTATTCTCCTAAGAGGAAGTCGGAATAAAGTATCACATCTCTATTCGCAGCAGAGCTTGTTTTGTGTACATCTTGTACCTCAAAATTTAAAAAAGTCAGGCCCAAGAGTATTAATTGTTTGTAGTGTGAAACGTGTGTATTAAATGACAAAGTACAAAAAATAGAGTTATTTAATGTAATGATTGCACTCATGTGAAAGAGTCCATGGATGCATATGTCACGCAAGATAAAGTTATTTGTATGTTTATACCAGCAACTAAAAGGCCAGGGCCCACTGTTAAGAAATGTATACCAACAGCCGTTTGAAATAACTTAATTCTAGCAACTAAAAGTCAATCAACAAACTAAAAATAAACAATCAATATATAATGTATATACCGTATTTTCCGGACCATAGGGCGCACCGAATTATAAGGCGCACTGCCGATGAGCAGGCCTAGTCAGGTCTATTTTCTAAGTCTAATAACTAAAGTTCCTTGGGTGAATAATGTAAACTCACTACACCGGTATGTTTTAGCCATACTTGCCAACCTTGAGACCTCCAATATCGGGAGGTGGGGGATAGGGGGGGGGGGGGGGGGGCTTGGTCGGGGGTGGGAGGAGGGGGGTGGTTGGGGGCGTGGTTATTTACAGCTAGAATTCCCCAACTCGAGTATTTCATATATATATATATATATATATATATATATATATATATGAAATACTTGACTTTCAGTGAATTCTAGCTATATATATATATATATATATATATATATATATATATATATATATATATATATATATATATATATATATATATATATATATATATATATATATATTTTTTTTTTTTTTTTTACATAAAAGAAATACTTGAATTTCAGTGTTCCGGTGGCTATCCATTTGATGGCAGTATTGTCCTGTTTAACTTCTCCGTTCATGATGAGTATATCATTTCGGCCACCGTGTTCAATGGAGAAGTCTGTTCTACATATTTACAGGCAACATTGGTCGGGGGTGGGAGGAGGGGGGTGGTTGGGGGCGTGGTTATTTACAGCTAGAATTCCCCAACTCGAGTATTTCATATATATATATATATATATATATATATATATATATATGAAATACTTGACTTTCAGTGAATTCTAGCTATATATATATATATATATATATATATATATATATATATATATATATATATATATATATATATATATATATATATATATATATATATATATATATATATTTTTTTTTTTTTTTTTTTTTTTACATAAAAGAAATACTTGAATTTCAGTGTTCCGGTGGCTATCCATTTGATGGCAGTATTGTCCTGTTTAACTTCTCCGTTCATGATGAGTATATCATTTCGGCCACCGTGTTCAATGGAGAAGTCTGTTCTACATATTTACAGGCAACATACACCTTCCCCTTCGAACTGTCCTGGATGAACTGAAATTCTTGTTTCCATTCGTTTAAATTCGTTAGGCAAGCTGTTTATATTGTGGGAAAGCAGACGTGAGAACAGGCTGTCCCCACTCAGTCTCAGGTCCGCATTGAGCTGGAGGGGGCGTGGCCTCCAGCTCCGGCTGAATACCGGGAGTTTGTCGGGAGAAAATCTCTGCCGGGAGGGTTGGCAAGTATGGTTTTAGCGCTTTCATGGCGAGTCTACTGACAGATATAAGTAAGAACTTTACACTACTTTATATTAGAAATGGCAACAGTGGAGGATGAATGTCCCATAACAAAGAAGATAGAGAAAAAGAAGAAGCTTATCGACGACGGTGTTGACACGGACTACAAAGGCGGATTTTCAGGACTTATGCAGATCCCAAATACAGATCAGCAGGTACCAGAAGGTAAGAAAAGTTGCTTTTGCATTATATTGCGAAACAAAACGTCAGACGATATGTCTTACCTTATACACACACCATAATAATACTCGTATGTTGAAGCACAGTACAATCCATCAAGCGGTGCGGCTTCATAGCTTACCAAAGTCGTACTAAAACATTTTGATAGATTTTTAAGCGCCGTGTGTAATGTTCTATATTTTCAATGGAACATATAAAATGTTGGTGTTGTTTAAAGTTAAAGTACCACTGATGGTCACACACACACTAGGTGTGGTGAAATTACCCTCTGCATTTGACCCATCCCCTTGTTCCACCCCCTGGTAGGTGAGGGGAGCAGTGAGCAGCAGCGGTGGCCGTGCTCGGGAATCATTTTTGGTGATTTAACCCCCAATTCCAACCCTTGATGCTGAGTGCCAAGCAGGGAGGTAATGGGTCCCATTTTTATAGTCTTCGGTATGACTCGACCGAGGTTTGAACTCACAACCTACCGATCACAGGGCGGACACTCCAACCACAAGGCCACTGAGCAGTTCTTGAGTCATATTGCACTCTACACGTATCTCTTATGTGTGACTGCCATCTACTGGTCACACTTATAATTTCACCATGTACCAAATAAAATAGCTTCAAAGTCGGTAAGCACCACCAAAATTATTCCGTACAAAAGGTGCACTGTCGAGTTTTGAGAAAATACATTTTAAGTGCGCCTTATAGTCCGAAAAATACGGTAAATGTGCAGTAAAAGAATACAAGTAAACTAAAATAGTTCTAATACATGCAGTGGAAGCCCTCTCTTGTTCCAGCTGCTTTCCTTTTGTAAGGGTGAGGAAGGAGTCCAGAAGGTGGCCGAGCGCCTTGACCCATTTAGTCCTGGCTCCGGCCCTGCAGCTGCTGGCACCAGTCCCTCCTGCACCACACACTGCAGTGAGGAAAGCAGAAAGTGTGTGACAGCTCATCGTAAAACCTGCCACACAATTATTTCTCTTTCTTTTACTTGGCGTAATGCCAGCGTTGAGCCGGAATCTCCACCTGGCGCGTTCTCGTCCCGGCCACCTGCCGTCCGTCTGCCGTGCGTCCTCGCTCCAGACCCTTTCCGCTCTCTCCGGGAAGGTTTCCGCAGCACGTCTCAGCCGCGTCACTCCGCGTCAGACTCCCGACACCTTCTGGTGTCCCGCGGTCAACGGACGTCACTCTCGCTTGGGGAGATTCCGTGGCTCGCTCCCGTCTTCATCCCCCTTGAGACCACAGCAGGACCGGCCCGTGGCATAGGCCGTATAGGCAAATTCTAAGGGCGCCGTCCACCAGGGGGCGCCACGCCAGTGCCACAAATGTTGGAGAAAAAAAAAAAACAAGTTGGTATTATTATTTCTAAATACAAAAAATAATCCCACGTTAATTAAAATGCAAAGTAAAGCCTATTTAATAGAAATATTATTTGTTACAACATTACGCCCCCCCCCCCACCCCTCCCCCCGCACGGTGCGCCCCCTCCCTTCCCGTATCATGACTCTTTTTGGACGTCACCACATAAAAAAATCAACACAAGATGTCAAAACGGCCAAAACTGTCAGGTGCCCAGGGAAGAAAAAATAGAAAAGAAGAGGAGGAGAAACGAGAAAAAGACAGAGGTAGCAGGTAGGTAATGTTAGCCTACATGAAATTATTTGTCTGTTACAGAATGTGATAGTAACCTGGCTTTAAGCTAATGTTACATGATTCGGCAATTGCTAATCAATAAATAGCTAGTTCTGTTTTAACGTCGGGTTAATATTGTGGAGGGGGCTAAATTGTTATGGAAAATAATAATGTAACGTTAGGTAATTACAGTACTCCCTGGTGTACAGTAATTTGTAAGTCATTCTAGTTAATGCAATATTAAAAAGCACAAATAGAGTAGGATCCCCTTTTTTTGTAATATAGTTGTTAAAGTCATACTGGTTTGATATCTTGTTTTGTGCAGTGCCTTATTTATATTGTATTTTTAATTTATTTTATGCAACTTGTTGACACGTTTTATTTTGTGTTTATGTATGTAAAAAATATTGTATTTCATATATTCATTTTTTATTTTTTGTATTCATTTATTTATTCTTTTTTTTTTATCTTGTTAACTATTCTGATTGTTAATTTGCTTTCTTTAAGTAAAAAAAAAAGGTCAAAGACAAAGCTATTCGGTTTCTTGTGAGTATATACACTTCACTACCGATGTGGGGGGGCGCCACCTAAAATCTTGCCTAGGGCGCCAGATTGGTTAGGGCCAGGCCTGCCTCCCACTGACCTGTTGGAGCAGTAGTTCTCGGCGTGGTGTGCCAGGCGGGCTTCAGCAGGCCTTCCCCCTCCCCGTCCACATTCTCCTTGTCCCACTTTGTAACGCTCTCCTCAGAATCTCTGCTGAGGGCATTGCCCATACCCAACTGGGCCTCAGACCCGACTGGGCCTCAGATCTACGGCCTCGCTTCCTGTCTCTGCTTGTCTCTCCTGATGCAAGGCCTCTTTCTGCTATGTAAGCAGCAACTCAATCAATCAAAGTGTATTTATATAGCCCTTAATCACAAGTGTCTCAAAGGGCTGCACAAGCCACAACAACATCCTCAGATCAATCACATCGCTTGTTCTGTTAATTGTCCCAACTGTCTCCAATCAGTCCACTTTTGCATATTTCAATAATCAAATATATATGTATTTACGGTAGGAAGGGGGTTCATATGAATAGAATAGAATAGAATGGACTTTATTGTCATTATATTTGCATATAACGAGATTAAGGACTCCAATTTAAGGTGCGGTAGTGGGATCAAATATGGGATAAAGATAAATTACACAAGAGGTAATAAAGATAAAACTAAGAATTGAAATAAACAGACTACTATCCGATAAAAATAATAAGCAATCCTGTAAAATATACAAAACACTATACAAAATACAAGATGTCAGGTTCAAACACTGATGACATCTATCAAACAAGACAAGAAGCAAAGAATCAAACAGAGACAGAATTCAATGTGGTTCAGTGAGGAGAAACGCGCACATCTGTACCCTTGTACAGTGTCATTACGTTCTGCCAAAAGATTGCACGCCTCCTTCTTTTATTTTGGACCCTCCCCGACCACATGGCCACAGCTGCTTCCAAAGGACAAAGGTCGCAAACCGTTCACAGAAACGGTCTTTTCTTTTAATAAAAAATGAAAACGGGTCCCACCGACCCGAACACCACACAAGGGTTAGTGATTTTACTAAACGCAAGTCCAAATTTTACAAGAAAAACTGAACATTTGTGCAATATTATAATACAAGTTGGAATTTGACTCAATAACAGTCGCAAAAAATTGCCCAATAAAAATTGGGCAATTTTATAAAAAAAAGAGTTGCAAATTTACTCGACAAAAGTGACAATTTTATAAGAAAACTTAAAAATGTTGGCAATATTATAATAATAATCGGTATTTTACTTGGCAAAATGATGACAAAAGTCATAATTTTACTAAAAAAAGGTCACTGTTTTATAAGAACAAAAAAAAAAGGCAATATTGTGATAAAAGTCAGAATTTTATAAGACAAATGTCACCATTTTGCATTAAAATGAATAATTTTACATAAAAAAAGTAATAATGAACGGTGGACAGGTCCCCAGGAGGAGCTCTAGTGATCACTTCCAGAGGATCCTTGATGCCGAGGAATATTCATCCATCTTGCTATGGTCTGGATCGTTAGCTGATCCTGAAACCGGTGCAGGATGGATGGATATATACAATATCTGAGTACGTTTACTAATAATGTCTATACTGTAAACCTTGTGTCCAAGATTCAATCTTGGGGCCGACTTTATTTAACATCTATATGCTCCCACTAGGACAAATCATGCAAAATAATAACATTGACCATCATTGCTATGCCGATGACACCCAAATCAATGTAGCGCTATCACCAAATGACTATCGCCCCATAGATCTTCTGTGCCAGTGCATTGAGCAAGTCAAACACTGGATGTGCCAAAATTTCCTACAACTAAATGAAGATAAAACTGACATAATTGTTTTTGGTGCTAAAAAAGAAAGGTTTAAAGTCATCCAACACCTTCAATCACTGTCCCTGAAAACCTCAAATAAAGCCAGAAATCTTGGGGTTATTTTAGATTCTGATTTACATTTCGACAGTCACATCAAATCAGTAACAAAATCGGCCTACTATCACCTCAAAAATGTAACAAGACTTAGAGGGCTCATGTCAGCTCAAGACTTAGAAAAACTTGTACATGCCTTTATTACCAGTAGGCTAGACTATTGTAATGGTCTTCCCAAAAAAAACTGTCAGGCAGCTACAGCTTGTTCAGAACGCTGCTGCTAGAGTTCTAACAAAGACCAAAAAATGTGAGCACATTACACCAATTCTTAAATCCTTACATTGGCTCCCTGTACATCAGAGAATTGATTTCAAAATCCTCCTGCTCACATATAAATCACTACATGGTCTAGGGCCGAAGTATATCACCGATATGCTCCCACTACATAAGCCCTCTAGCTCACTAAGATCTTCTGAGACCAATCTGTTAGCGGTTCCCAGAGTAAACTCAAATCAAGGGAGAGCATCATTCAGTCACTATGCAACAAATAGCTGGAATAAACTTCCTGACGATGTCAGACTTTCCCCAACTCTGACTACTTTTAAAACTAGACTGAAAACTTTTATGTTCACCTTAGCTTTCAGCTAAATCTTTTAATCTTTTAACTTGTGTTGTTAAAGCCCAAGTGCACATCTCTCCTCAAGCGTGCACATGAGTGTGGATGAGTGGATGTGTGCAGGTATGAAGGGTGTGAGTGAGTGAAGTATGATTGTCAAATGTGCTTTTTAACTGTAAAATTCAATAAAATATATTTGCAAAAAAATAAATAAATAAATAACACAAAATCATCTGAAAATATAAATCCCACGATAAAAACAGACCGTAAGGAAAATCATGAAACCACACTTGATTAAAAGACCCCTTCTTAGTGATCAGAGTGTCAGATACAAACACTGATGACATCTATTAAACAAGACAAGAAGCAAAGAATCAAACAGAGACAGAATTCAATTTGGCTCAATTGAGGAGAGACGCCGGGACACTGTACTCTTGTACAATCTCCAGCACGCTCTGGCGAAAGATTGTACAACTCCTCCTTTATTTGACTTCCCCTGAGCACATGACCACAGATGCTTCCAAAAGGGAAGTGGGTCGTAAACAGCGTTGCCTTTGGATACAGAACAGTTCAAAAGAAAAGATCGTAAACACTTCACAGAAGAGGTTCGTAAAACAGTTCAAAAAGACGTTCGTAAAACAGTTGAAAAAGGAGGTTGCCTGGAGGGGATTCTGGTCCTGCTTCCTCTTTGCTTTTATAGTCCTTGGGTCAGACAATATCTTTCTGTTTGATTATAATACATGAAAGAAACAGGATACACCTTCATCTTGCTTCCCCCCTACACAGTGGAGTATTACGAGCCTTACTCTTGGTAGGTTCCAAAAACTTTTGCTTCTCACCGGGCACTCAATGTTACACAAAGTTTTTGTGATAACTTAGAACAATTATTCTAACACAGAGTGTGACGCGCAGGTACATTTCCGCGTTCCTCAGATTCAAACACGTACAAAGATGCAGGTGCATGAATTGGAAGGCAGCTGGTGCAGATCAGAGCGCTGACACCAGTAAAAAGAAGCGGATTGTAGAATCCGAGTGCACAGCCCAAAGGCTGAGATGTGCTCTTACGTCACGCAGCATGTGGGACTGACGCCCATGGAACAATATCTGCACCTCTTAAAAAAAGGAAGCCTTGCATCAGCGCCGACACAGACAGCAGAGCTGTGATTGGTCGGCTTTTTTTTTGGTACAGTAATCATTTGTTTATCGTTATGAATAAATGTCCGCAAAGGAGGAATCATTGATTATACATGTCATATTTTCATGGTTAGCACATACAACTGTCATCATCACACATGACAGCTTGGACTATGTTTGTTTATTTTATTGGGTTTAGACTCCAGTTCCTGTCCTGGTGCTCTTGTATTGTTGGTATTCCCTGTTTGGTCTCCGAGTCTTGACGCGCCTTTCCTTTCTGTTCCTTTTCCTGCCAGCACACCTGATAATTTGTTATATTTAGTGCCACCTTGTTCCCTCCTTCATGCTGGTTCATTATTTAGTGTATGCCTGTTGCCATTCTCCTGCCTGCTTGTTCATCAAATAACCTTCTGCCTGCACGTCGCCTTCCTTCTCTGCGTCTTGGGATCACGACAACGGCAGGCGAGCTGTTATTACCTTCGACATAAATATTTTAACATTATGAGAACCCTCCAGACCTGAAATAACACCCTTTTCCAATATAGAATTGCTGTCTAAGGTTGAGCCAATCAGTGGCCACAACACTGAACGGTGTGATCTGATTGGTTTGGTTTCACGCTCCAACAACAATGTGGACGTTGCCTCAGGACAACACACAGGAAGTGAAGTGAATTATGTTTATATCAGCGACATGCAGTCAAGGGAGGCAGGTGAGGCGGAGCCTCACGTGCCATCATGGGAAAAAAAAAAATGTAAAAAGAAAAAAAAGAAATTAAATTGTTATATGTATCCAGTGATTATACTATAAAGTTATTTTCCATTTAACTTCACCAGTTTTAGATTATTTTTATTCAAAATCACTGAATTTTCACATTTGCCGTTCAAATACTGAGAAGAGACTTGCGGTGAGTCACCAGCCAGTTGAGCCTCACCATGGATTGCGCAATGACTAGGCTAACTGCTGGCCTGCTGTTCAGTGAGACCGTATTGCTATATGAATTATATTATACATTTCCATAGTTTAGTTAGCTGAGGTATATAATGTACAGTGTATTTTGTCAACAGCTGTATGTGTGTAACGTATTTCTTGTGCTGAGCAATCATAAAACGGCTGCAAAAGACGCACTGGGTGAGGCTCGCAGTAATCCCGCCTCCTGGTGGTAGAGGGCGGTAATGATCCCAGAGATCATTCTTGTGACTACTCGGGCGGCAGAAGAAGTGACAACAAGCAGCAACAGTTAGCAGCGATCGTTTATTTTTTCCTCTTGCCTGGACTATTAACATGGAGGATTACATATCTAAAATAAAACAGTTTTCTAAACTGGACTTTCAATCGAAGCAGGAGGTACTAATTAAAGGATCATCTCCATCGAGACAGAGAGACTTTTAAAACTGAAGAAAGATAAGGAAGACTTCTATAAACAAGTTATCGATGCTTTTGTTCAAAAGGAGCTGCGCATGGACATCATTTATAAGTAAAGGTAAGACCATAATAACGTTTTTTTTTATTAAATGTGCTTTTTTGTGTGCTACAGTTTGTATGTGTAAAGTTAAAGTTAAGTTAAAGTACCAATGATTGTCACACACACACTAGGTGTGGTGAAATTTGTCTTCTGCATTTGACCCATCCCCTTGCTCACCCCCTGGGAGGTGAGGGGAGCAGTGGGCAGCAGCGGCGCCGCGCCCGGGAATAATTTTTGGTGATTTAACCCCCAATTCCAACCCTTGATGCTGAGTGCCAAGCAGGGAAGAATGCTGGTATGAGCTTTTAAACATAACCCGTTAACTGCTGCCAATCAAATGGTGAAAAAGATACTCTTTAGGGTTCATATGTTTGTAAATCTGACTGTGATGAAGTCAGTGCCTCACCAGCCATGAACCTCACCGCACGTCACTGAGCGCTTTTCTGTAGTGACTCAAAGCACTTTTACATAGTGAAACCCAATATCTAAGTTACATTTAAACCAGTGTGGGTGGCACTGGGAGCAGGTGGGTAAAGTGTATTGCCCAAGGACACAACGGCAGTGACTAGGATGGCGGAGGCGCAGATCGAACCTGGAATCCTCAAACTGCTGGCACCTCCACTCTACCAACCGAACTATACCGCTCCAAGCTGTAGCTCGTCAACAAGAGTTGTGCTCGCTCACTCGGGAGAACACTGCCCCCTAGCTTTTTGGAAGCCAGCTATAAATGCCAGAGCATATTTCAGCCTATAGTCCAAATTGAATGTTTTTGTCTGCAGCTTCCAGACCAGTTAACATTTGGAGGGTCTGCCTGGATTACTCGATGATTACTCACTGGGAAATAGGCCCGCAGAGAGCAATAAACGTGATTAAAAGTTTCCATCGTTCCAAATGTCATAGTTGGGTGAGGTGCACTCTGCAACACGTGAATCTCTGCAGTGTTTCATAAGGCGGCGTGTGAGACAGTAGAGTATTCCCCCACGCTTTTGTTTTGAGAGAACATGTAGAATCCTTTATGTAAAGAGAATATCTATAGGGAACCTTACACAAAAACGAGCTAGCAGGAAACCCCCGCTGATGCATGAAAAACAACGATAATGAGTTCAGAGTAAAGTCCGATTTGCAAACGCTGCATCGTGAAGTGCGATGCCTTCCCTACTGCGTGACATGTCTGTGAAGCGGGCGGCGTCGCCGGGAGGGCCAGCATTTGACGAGCAAATCCCGCCGCTGATCAAATCATCCCCTGCGGATGCAACAGTCCTACAACAAAATCGAAGCCGTGAGCAATCGTGTGGTTTCAGCTCGGGTGTGGGAACCTGCAGGGCGTCCATTAGTCCCTTCTTTAAGAGGGATCACCCAGTCTGACATAACAGGTGAGTAGCAGTAGAGGGTTGTTTACTTCACTGGCAACACCCGAGCATGATCACGCTGTCGCCTGTATTGACATGAGAGCACCAACTGCTGTGAATTCCCATTACGGGGGAACAAAGATTAGATTACTTTTTGGGCCACAAAGGGTTCTTAAACTTTGCATAATATTGCATGTAAAAAAAAAAAAAACATGTGCTCATATCCATTTTTTCAGGACTACTTCTTTCAATATGTGGCAGCAGTTGTTGAGCTGTAAGTGTTGTACCAACTCAAAAAAAATATAATAAAATTATACAACTTTTTGCTGAAAAAGGCTACCAGAACGTACATGACTCAAGCAATTATGGATTTACGATTTTAAACAATCATTGCAACAAAGAGTATTTGATGAACTTCATTGGTTGTATTTACTTTGTGTGTGCTTGCACACTGGACACAAGCACAGCATTTACTTATATGACCCACTCCAAACAACCTTTCCTCATCATGGTAGAGGAAAACAAATTTCAACGAGCACAAAAAGTCAACACACGTGGTCGCACATAACCCGACCTGCTCACTGAACTTTGTGGATATTATAAAAACAAATGTACCGTCACCATAAAAAATTCAAAATTCAAAATCAGACCCATTTAAATCCATTGCAGGGCATGATGGGAAAAATGCAAAACACTCTCTCAACACGTATCCATGTTTGACTTTTAGCTGCATGACATTTCTGATTGATTACAAAGCTTTAAAGAGGCCGTCATGGAAGTAAACAAGGTAGTTGATATTCAATTATAATAATTATTAATTATATATCCATTAGATTAGCATAATATGTAAACACACACACAAACACATATATATCCATCCATCCATCCATTTTCTACTGCTTATTCCCTTCAGGTCGCGGGGGCGCTGGAGCCTATCTCAGCTACAATTGGGCAGAAGGCGGGTATATATATATATATATATATATATATATATATATATATATATATATATATATATATATATGTATATATATATATATATATATATGTATATATATATATATATATATTAGGGATGCGTTAAAATGTAATATCGGAAATTATCGGTATCGTTTTTTTTATTGTCTGTATCGGGTTTTTTTTATATCTTTTTTTATTTTTTTATTAAATCAACATAAAAAACACAAGATACACTTAAAATTAGTGCACCAACCCAAAAAACCTCCCTGCCCCCCTTTCTTTCTGTTATCAATATTCTGGTTCCTACATTGTATATCAATATATATCAATACAGTCTGCAAGGGATACAGTCTGTAAGCACACATGATTGTGCGTGCTGCTGGTCCACTAATAGTACTAACCTTTAACAGTTAATTTGACTAATTTTCATTAATTACTAGTTTCTATGTAACTGTTTTTATATTGTTTTACTTTCTTTTTTATTCAAGAAAATGTTTTTAATTTAGTTATCTTATTTTATTTATTTTTTTAAAAAGTACCTTATCTTCACCATACATGGTTGTCCAAATTAGGCATAATAATGTGTTAATTCCACGACTGCATATATCGGCTGATATCGGTATCGGTTGATATCGGTATCGGTAATTAAAGAGTTGGACAATATCGGAATATCGGATATCGGCAAAAAGCCATTATCGGACATCCCTAATATATATATATATAAAATATAATTGAATAGAAAGTACTTTATTGATCCCTGGAGGAAATTCAGCACCACAGTTTGCTCACAATAGACAATAAACACTTAGGTATTTTTACATGTGAATAATATAAATACAGTCTATTCTACAGCATTATTCACATGTGAATAACATAAATACAGTCTATTACATAACATTATTCACATGTGAATAACATACAGTCTATTATACAGCATTATTCACATGTGAATAATATAAATATAGTCTATTATACATTAAAGTACAGTATATATAAATATATATATATTGTATATATATATATATATATATATATATATATACATAGCTATATATATGCATAGATATGTATATATATGCATATACTGTATATACAAACACAGACATGCATATGCTGTGTATACACACACACACACACACACACACATACATACATACATACATACATATATATATATATATATATATATATATATATATATATATATATATATATATATATATATATATATATATATATATATATATATATATATATATATATATTCTTTTTTTTTAGCCCAATGCGGCCCACCAGTCAAAAAGTTTGGACAGCCCTGGTCTATACTGTATGGTGACAGAATGAATATTAACAATAAGTATTTTGACAAGGTCATATATGAGTAATAATGACTACAAAAACACTTGTGCCAGGACCTATTTCGTACATTTTCAAAAAGTGTAATCAAAATCTGTCTATTATTTATGATGCTAATTATCGGATTATGCAGCTGGTTGCATTTTTTATAAAGCAGCGCATTTTTTCATAACTAAGTTCATTGCTGTTTTGTCTTCGAGAACTGAACACAGGCTGAAATAAAAAAAGAAATGGTCAGGTCAGGAAAAAGGATGTAGCCAAAACAGACCAGAGATAAAGTAGTGATGCACCCCGTTTGAAAAGGTAGTGGCTACAATGATACGTAAAACTTTAGAATACAAGGGTGACTCTGATTACCCCCAATATAAATATCACTGACGTAACGAACAACAAAATGTGTTCATACAGTAGCCTGCTCAAAACCAGATTACACAAAATTATGTCATGTTTGGTCTGCGATATTTTTTATTTAAACATGCCAGCGCTATCATAAAGGGTTCAAAAGACTTTGACTCTTGTTTGATTACTCAATTTATTATTCAACATACCAGAGCTTCTTGCAGTAGCAGCCGTACGTGTCAAAAAGGCGGGGCATTCTGCTGGTGCCATCGGGCTGCAACCACCGGCAATATAAATCATTTGAGGTGCTTACTATGAGATTTGTCACACCACTACCTCTCCATTTGCCCCCTCCTGCGCCCTATTTCGACTCTATCAGCGAATTTTCAGAGTTTGTTGCTGATCTTATGACACACGCAGATAATAAAATATGAATACCTTGTCAGACCCTCCGTGCGTGGCCTTCAAGACTATAATTGATAGCTGTGGTCTTACACAAATAATACCCCATGCATCACAACGGTAATACGATAGATCTGGTCCTTGTCCAAAGTTATGGTACTTCCGTACACTAAAGTAATGTCAGATGACAACCTTATAAAATTTTAAGTTCTGACTCATTGTCAACAAGCTACTAATAACCAATGCTTTAGCAGCCGCAACATTAATGCTGTCACAACTACGACTCTTGCATACCCAAATTATGTGGGCTCCATCGATAACCTCACTAACAACTTTAACGATGCCCTGCTCAACGCCATTGATAGTATAGCACAGCTAAAGCTAAAAAAAGGCCCCTAAAAAGCGTACACCTTGGTTCACAGACGAAGCCAGAGCTCTTAAACTATCATGTAGAAGAAAGCTAGAACACAAATTGCGTGCAACTAAACTTGAGGTTCTCCATCAAGCATGAAGTGACAGTTTAATAACGTATAAACACAACTTAGCTAAAACTAATTACAACTCCAATCTCATCCGTCTCAATAAAAAACTATTCTAAATATTTGCTCAATACATTAGCATCGCTAACCCAATGAGGGTCTCCCCCCAGTAGCTCCTTCAATGTGGGCTGATAACTTCATGAAATTCTTTACTAAGAAAATTGAACTCATTAGAAAGGAGATTCACGATACCACATCCCAGCTGCAGTTGGGTTCTATTAACGCAGATACGAATGTATATACGACGGATATTACCCTCCAAAATGATCACTCTTTTTGAAGAAATAATTGTGGAGGTCTCGCTCCTCAGGGTTCCTTGGACCACCGAAGACGGACATGAAAGCCTCGGTCATCTTTGCGAACAATGATTTATTTTGCAATAAATGTTCTTTTATGCTTCTCGGCAAATGTCTTTTGTCTGTCAATCTCGCCAGTGAGCACACAAATGGTTTTTCCTCAGTCTTCGCTCTCCCTCTCGCTCGTGCTCCGACTGCCAACTCTCCACCATTAACAACTCTGTTTTTCTCCTTCCCGACTGCTGCCTTTAACAGAGCGACAGGTGATCAGACAAACACTCTCAGCTATGTCATCTACGCACCTGTCGCTGATCTCGAAGCCGGTCCTGGCACACCCCCGCTTCGCTTGCAGGTCCGCAGGCCACGCCCCCCCACAATAATATTAGAGGAACTCCTGCGACTTGTAGATGGGACAAAAAAAAACTTGACCCACTTCCTGGGAGACTTATCAAAGAGCTAATATTAGGATCATTAGTGCTAAATATTATCAACTTATCACTTTCCTCTGGTACTGTTCCCCTAGCATTCAAAAAAGCGGTTATTCATCCTCTGCTCAAAAGACCTAACCTCGATTCTGACCTCATGGTAAACTACTGGCAATTGTCCCACCTCCCCTTTATCTCGAAAATCCTCAAAAAACTGTTGCACAGCAACTAAATTAATACCTAGTGTCTAACAATCTCTGTGAACCTTTTCAGTCCGGTTTCAGGGCAAATCACTCTACAGAGACAGCCCTCGCAAAAATGATTTGCGAACTATGGATGCTGATGTGTCGTCAATGTTGCTGCTACTTGATCTTAGCGATGCTTTCGATACCGCCGATCATAACATTCTATTCTACATACTAGTATGTCAGACTTAGCTTTTTCTTGGTTGAACTCTTATCTTACTGACAGGTTGCAGTGTGTCTCCCATAACAATGTGACCTTGGAGTTTGTTAAGGTAACGTGCAGAGTTCCACACGGTTCAGTTCTTGGCCCTGCACTCTTCAGCATCCATATGCTGCCGCTTGGTGACATCATTTGCAAATACGGTGTTAGCTTTCATTGCCACCTTAACAATTATACAAAGTGACTATTCCCCCACATCTGCAGTCCATTTCAAGGTTTCTCATTGTAGCCCATTGGGTTGAGTTTTGTCTTGCCCTGATGTGGGATCAGAGCCGAGGATGTCGTTGTGGTTTGTGCAGCCCTTTGAGGCATTTGTGATTAAAGGCTATATAAATAAACTTTGATTGATTGATTGATTGATTGATTGATTCACATAATTTTTTATAATTGCTTCGGTTTTTAAACAATTTTGTAATTGTCGGACCTTTTGGAAAACCAAGCCACAGTACCACGGTATCTTCAGAAATGTTACACTGATGCGTATTTCTGGTCTTGTCATCCTCGTCCGGACAGAAGGATGACACGGCAGTGCGGCTGGATCAAAAGCGACGTCGGAGACGCTTTACCGAACCAAAAGTTGCTTTGTTACAAGCGAGTGTCATTATACAGGACCGCAGTTCCTGGAGGAGGTCAAGTCAAAAATGAGGCACTCCTAACTTGGCGAAGCCAAACCATCGGCTTCATATTCCTCCTTCCTTTCTCCGGGTGTGTGCTAAGTCAGGACAGCACACCCTGACCATAAAAGGTCAGGGTGTGCCAAACGGCATCTCCGTGTGGTTTTCTAGCCGCACGGTGGCAGAGAGAAAGAGATTACAGGGGGTCATAAACGCGGTCCAGAGGATCACTGCATGTCCTCTTACATCTCTAGAGGACCTGCATAAGAGACACTGCAACAGGAGAGCAAACAGCATCCACAAGGACTCATCCCACCCAGGTCACCACTGGCTTGAACTATTGCCCTCAGGGAGGCGCTATAAGACCATCAAAGCAAGAACAAATAAACTGACAAACAGTTTGCCCTAAACTCTGCTTACCTCTGATAAAGATCTACTGTGCAATGGTTTTTTTTACATTTTATTATGTTTTTACATTTTAAATTGTTTTATTATTGTTGTTGTCTTAAGACTATTTTATGTAGGTTTGTTTTAAAAGCACTGAGCTGGATTGCTGTCCAATTTCGTTGTTTCCATACAATGACAATAAAAGTATTCTGATTCTGGGAATGTTCGTGTGTAAGTGTCTGGAAAGACAACAGATGCAGGTTGTATCTTAGATACTAGCATTAAGCTAAACATGTAGTCTCTTCTCACGGATAGGGCCATCACCTTTGCATACCGAGGTCCAATTTTATTTCCTTTTCTTCCACGAGAACTACCGTATATTTCGGACTATAAGTCGTAGTTTTTTTCATAGTTTGGCCGGGGGTGCGACTTATACTCAGGAGCGACTTATGTGTGAAATGATTAACACATTACCGTAAAATATCAAATAATATTATTTAGCTCATTCACGTAAGAGACTAGACGTATAAGATTTCATGGGATTTAGCGATTAGGAGTGACAGATTGTTTGGTAAACGTATAGCATGTTCTATATGTTATAGTTATTTGAATGACTCTTACCATAACATGTTACGTTAACATACCAGGCACGTTTTCAGTTGGTTATTTATGCGTCATATAACGTACACTTATTCAGCCTGTTGTTCACTATTCTTTATTTATTTTAAATTGCCTTTCAAATGTCTATTCTTGGTGTTGGGTTTTATCAAATACATTTCCCCAAAAAAATGCAACTTATACTCCAGTGCGACTTATATATGTTTTTTTCCTTCTTTATTATGCATTTTCGGCCGGTGCGACTTATACTCCGGAGTGACTTATAGTCTGAAAAATATGGTATGTCAATACTAAAGGGCCCTATGTTAGTATTTGCCCAAACTGAAATACCTACCATTTAAACTGGTGGTTTGCTTTCTCCCAGATGAACATAAACGTTCACCATATGCAACACATAATATGAGTTAAATAATTCACTTCAGTACCACACTAAATTAAAGGCCTACTGAAATGAATTTTTTTTATTTAAACGGGGATAGCAGATCTATTCTATGTGTCATACTTGATCATTTCGCGATACTGCCATATTTTTGCTGAAAGGATTTAGTATAGAACAACGACGATAAAGATTGCAACTTTTGGTATCTGATAAAAAAAAGGCTTGCCCCTACCGGAAGTAGCGTGACGTAGTCAGTTGAACATATACGCAAAGTTCCCTATTGTTTACAATGATGGCCGCATGAAGTGAGAGAGATTCGGACCGAGAAAGCGACAATTTCCCCATTAATTTGAGCGAGGATGAAAGATTTGTGGATGAGTAAAGTGCAAGTGAAGGACTAGTGGGGAGTTGAAGCTATTCAGATAGGGAAGATGCTGTGAGAGCCGGGGGTGACCTGATATTCAGCTGGGAATGACTACAACAGTAAATAAACACAAGACATATATATACTCTATTAGCCACAACACAACCAGGCTTATATTTAATATGCCACAAATTAATCCTGCATAAAAACACCTGCGTGTTTGTTACGCTAGCTCCTAGCTCCTCTGCTAGCTCCTAGCTCCATAGAACACGCCAATACAATTCAAACACCTGATCAACACACACAATCACTCAGCCCAAAAGACCGTTCACCTAACCCAAGGTTCATAAAGCTTATATATTTTTAAAAAGTTACGTACATACGCAAAAAAAAGTTGCGCACATACGGTCAAGCGATCAAATGTTTAGAAGCCAAAGCTGCATACTCACAGTAGCACGTCTGCGTCTTTGTCATCCAAATCAAAGTAATCCTGGTAAGAGTCTGTGTTGTCCCAGTTCTCTACAGGCGTCTGTGTATCAAAGTCAAAAGTCCTCCTGGTTAGAGTCTCTGTTATCCGAGTTCTTCCATCTTGACTGCATCTTCCGGGAATGTAAACAAAGAAGCGCCGGCTGTGTACTGTTGTTGCTGACTACGTTCGAAAAATACGTCCATTTCGCACCGACAACTTTCTTCTTTGCTTGCTCAGCTTCCTTCTCCATAATGCAATGAACATGATTGCAACAGATTCACGAACACAGATGTCCAGAATACTGTGGAATTATGAAATGAAAACAGAGCTTTTTCGTATTGGCTTCAATGTGGAAGGCATACCCGTGTTCCCCGGTCTACGTCACGCGCATACGTCATCCTCAGAGGCGTTTCGAACCGGAAGTTTAGCGGCAAATTTAAAATGTCACTTTATAAGTTAACCCGGCCGTATTGGCATGTGTTATAATGTTAAGATTTCATCATTGATATATAAACTATCAGACTGCGTGGTCGGTAGTAGTGGGTTTCAGTAGGCCTTTAAGCAAGGTCATGTGTGGTCAAAAATCAGTTTCTTAAAAAGTGAGTGTAAGTTTTTAGCGTTAAAAAATGTCCACTGATTTTTGTCTTACGGCTAATCAAGCGGTGCCTCTGAGGGGAGCACACGCTGTTGTCCTGTTCTGAAATTAATAAATAAAACATCGCTGGCCATCAATCAGCCACCAGTGGGGAGAGAGAGAGAGAGAGAGAGAGAGAGAGAGAGAGAGAGAGAGAGAGAGAGAGAGAGAGAGAGAGAGAGAGAGAGAGAGAGAGAGAGACAAAGCAGACGCTAAGAATGAGTGCCGTGATGATTTTACACGACCCTCGGAAGCGCACACAGTGAAACATCTAAACAGTGTGATGATAATTATTATTATTATTACTATTATTACAGCCTTTGCCAAGCAGCTCATCAGCGCCACCGGTTAAACAAAACAGCTTGTTGCCAAATGGGTCGCCGCTCATTTTATCTCCGCCTTTTAGTGCGTGCAATTGAGCCTATTACCAGCAACTCATGCACAGGCTAATGAAGTGCACTGTTCACACATGTCTGAACCATCGAGGCACTCTCTTGCAAACGACCTGAGGAAATAAGCATCTACTGTACTACATCGGAGGGACGAGTTCTATTAGAGGGGAGGCCGCTATTTGAGGCTACCTGCTCAGTAGCCTTAAGGTTAGAGCAGGGGTGTCAAACTCCTGCTCTCAGTGCAGGGGTGTCCAAACGTTTTCCACTGAGGGCCGCACATTGAAAAATCAAAGCAAGCAGGGGCCATTTTGATACTGACTGGTATACACAAGCTACGGAGATGATATCAGTAGAACAAACTGCATTTAGTTTAGATAATAATGAGTCATATATTGGAATATGGGATCCATTATTTGAGTTTGAGTTTGAGTTTGAGTTTGAGTTTATTTCGAACATGCAAGCATACAACATGATGCATCACAATTTCCAGTTTCTTTTCAACATGTTCGAAAAGGAGTAGGAAGAAGCAGAGCTTATTTAATCCTACCCCTTTTCTTTACATAACAGTTGCAAAACTTTTTGTTCACTTCCTGTTCACAATTTTTTCACAATAAACTCCATAAGTAATTACAATAAAAATAAATAAATGAATAATAGTAAGAATTTAATAATAATAATTGGTGAAGTAAGTCATATTTCATATGATGAGATAAGTAAGATTACTTTAAGAATGAATGAATGGATGGATGAAATAAATTGAGAATGTTTGTCATGGTTCTTCTTCATTGTACTTTGTAAACATTTAAGTTTGAAGAGTTTCTTGAAGTGTATCATATTAGTACATTGTTTGATTGCTTTGCTTAATCCATTCCATAATTTAATTCCACATATTGATATACTGAAGGTCTTAAGTGTTGTACGTGCAAACAAATGTTTTAAATTACGTTTTTGTCTAAGATTATATTTCTCCTCTTTTTTTGAGAAGAATTGTTGTATATTCTTGGGTAGCAGGTTATAGTTTGCTTTGTGCATAATTTTAGCTGTTTCCAAATTCATTATTTAAATTTGTTTCAACTATTAAATGAACTAAAATATGACTTATTATATCTTTGTGGAAAATATTGGACACAGTGTGTTGTCAAGCTTGTGAGATGTGATGCAGGTGTGGGCCACTGGGACACTATTGTTCATTTCTAATTTTTTAATTATTTTTTATTAATGTTTTTAATGATAATTTCAAATGAGGGTTTTTTTTAATCACTGCTATTTTGAAATTATTACTAATATTGATGCTGTTGTCGATAATGTTCATTTTTGTTTCACTACATTTGTATTGTTCCGTGTCATGTTTGTGTGTCCTCAATTGCTCTCAATTGCTCTGTTTGTTGTTATTCTTAACATTGCTGGGACGGGTTTGGTTTTGGAATTGGATTGCATTATTGTGGTATTGTTGTGTATTGTTTTGTTGATTGATTAATAAATTCATTTAAAAAGAAAAAAAAAAAAAAAAAGCAAGCAGGGGCCATTTTGATATTTTTTATTTTAAAAACCAATACAATATATGTATAAAAAATATACATTTAGGCTTCCACTCAGGCTTGATCCCGGGGACCCCAAAGGGTTTTGGTCCAAAAAATATAAAAAATGTGTCATTATTCAGTATTATTATTTGTGTTATTATTCAAGTTTTTAAATCTCTTGATCAACATTAGGTCTATCTGTCAATATAACATTTTTTAAAGATATAAATTGTATGCTCTTTTTGTCAAAGAAAACAATTTTTTTAATGAAAAAAAACACAAAATATGCAATATTTTCACCCAATAAAATTTTTAAGTGGGATATTTGAGATTATATAATAATTGGAGCCTTAAAAAGGTCAATAACTCATAACACCATTGATTTTAATTCATTATTATTTTTTGAGCAATGACACTTAATCACACTAAAATTGTAGGGGATCCAAAAGGGTCCTACTCATTAAAGTGTTGAAAAATAAATTATAATTTTTTTTTTTTACTGTTTACTTTTAACACAATAATCTCGAGATCAACTTCAGATATATCTGTCAATTATAAGTTTTATTGTTTATGTTTTTTGTTTGTTCGTTTTAGGCCCTTCTTTAAAAAAAAAAACAGCTCATTTTTTTACAGGGCAAACACAAAATATGCAACATTTTCCCCCCAAAATATCTAATGTGACGTAATTGGAGCCTTGAATAGGTCAATAATTCATAATGACATTAATTTTGAGTCATTATTATTTTTTAAAGAAAGAAACAGCCTACATGGCAGCTTTGTGTGATTAGAGTAAACATTGCTACATTTTCTTGTTACATTTCACCTGTTTGCTCTTTAAATACCACTTTTAATGTTTTTTATTTTTTTCCATCGTATTTTTAAAATGTGCAGTGGGGCCGTTAAAAAATGACCTGCGGGCTGCAAATGGCCCCCGGGCCGCACTTTGGACACCCCTGTCTTAGTGTGTCTTGATGAAATTAAACAATGGATGTCCGTTAACTTTTTGCAACTCAACGCTAAGAAAACAGAATTGCTGATTATCGGTCCTGCTAGACACCGCCACCTATTTATTAATACCACCTTAACGTTTGACAACCAAACAATTACACAAGGCGACTCGGTAAAGAATTTGGGTATTATCTTCGACCCAACTCTCTCGTTTGAGTCACACATCAAGAGTGTTTGTCATGATCCGTGGTCCGGATCATGTTTTGTGTTTTCGGTTAGTTTTGGACTCCTTTAGTTCCTGTTTGTGCACCTCTGAGTTGGTTACCATGGCTACCTTTTATTTTCACCTGCCTCTTGTGTTCGGGACGCTCACCCGCTGCTAATCAGAGACATTATTTAAGCTTGCCTTTGCCGGTCACTCGTGCTGGCTACTTTCTGTTACGGTTTGGTTGCGGCTTACTGCGCGGTTTGTTCTCCCGGGATGCAAACGGATGACTCCGGACAGGACTTGCAGGTAGGAACATGATTTTAATCTTGAAACAAGACTCAAAGAGGTACAAAACAGAAAACAACCCGACGGGACGAGGTGTCGATCGCACTTGAAGCTAAGTACTTAGCGTGGGCTAGAAGGCAAGCAAAACTTAGCACTGGAATCATGAACTAGAAAACTTACTGGCTGTGGCATGAACAAACAAATCTTACGTGACAGTAGCGTGAAGCAAACAAAGAAGCCAGACCGACTGACATCTGCGGTCCTCTGCAGGGTTTCTCATTGTCCCATTGGGTTGAGTTTTTCCTTGCCCTGATGTGGGATCTGAACCGAGGATGTCGTTGTGGCTTGTGCAGCCCTTTGAGACACTCGTGATTTAGGGCTATATAAATAAACATTGATTGATTGATTGATTGATTGATTGATTGATTGATCAGTGGGGCCACATGGAGAAAAATCTACTCCCAAGTGGGCCGGACTGGTAAAATCACGGCACGATAACTTAAAAATAAAGACAACTTCAGATTGTTTTTCTTTGTTTAAAAATAGAACAAGCACAACTGTACAAATTATAATGTTGTTGGGGTTTTTTTTTACACTTACATGTTGTGGTTAATAGTATATATACTTTATTTGTTGTTATTTATATTTTCTGAATAAATGATGTGATAATGTTCATCAGTCAACTCATGGGTGTTAATTTTCAATCTATCAAGATTAAAAAATGGTATCAAAATCAAATTGCAGGATGTTATTTATGTAGTCTGATCATTTTCCTCGACTGATGTACTAACATCATGTGGTTTATTTTGTACATATGTAGCATCTACAAAGATACAAATAATTGCTATGGCGACATCTAGTGGACACATTTAGAACAGCTGTTCCTTTCATAAAAAAATTTCAGGTACATTTTTATACTTAGCAAACTCATCCTGCGGGCCGGATAAAACCTGTTTGCGGGCCTGATCCGGCCCTCCGGCCGTACGTTTGACACCCCTGGGTCAGCGTGTCCGTCCTGAGATCGGTAGGTTGTGAGTTCAAACCCCGGCCGAGTCATACCAAAGACTATAAAAATGGGACCCGTTACCTCCCTGCTCGGCACTCAGCATCAAGAGTTGGAATTGGGGGGTTAAATCACCAAAAATGATTCCCGAGCGCAGCCACCGCTGCTGCTCACTGCTCCCCTCACCTCCCGGGGGGTGGAACAAGGGGATGGGTCAAATGCAGAGGGTAATTTCAACACACCTAGTGTGTGTATCAGTGGTACTTTAACTTTTAACTTTACTACAGTATGTTCTCACTCAGCTAATATCTTTGATCGCGTCCCAGGAAGATATCGACATTAATGCATGACCGTGCAAACAAACAAAAAAAGTGCACACGCTCAATAGACTTTCTAAAAGCACAGAGTCAGTCGTTCTGTGTCCTTCACATTCATTGTCCCCGAGAACGAGAGAGCTCCGCCCCCTTTCTTCTTCATTCGCATTGCCCTGAGTGCTTTCGAATGGCGAAGAAGCGATAAGAGGATGTTGTAGATTTATCATGGGCGCTGATAAGGGCATGTTGTGGCCGTTTTAAACGCCGGCCATATGTCGTGCCGCCGCTTATCCTTGATTCTTCTTTATTTCAGGGGATTAGGCCAGATTTACTTTGGGATTAATTCTCTTGTGGAATTCCGCTGGTTGATACTATCATGCTAGGGAGCGTGTGATAATGCTGACACCCGCCACATTTGTTTGGGAAACAATAAACGTGAGGAAGGGACTAACTCTTAAGTTAAAGTTAAAGTACCAATGATTGTCACACACACACTAGGTGTGGTGAAATGTGTCCTCTGCATTTGACCCATCCCCTTGTTCACCCTCTGGGAGGTGAGGGGAGCAGTGAGCAGCAGCGGTGCCACGCCCGGGAATCATTTTTGGTGATTTAACCCCGCACACTGAAATATCAAAGCAAGCCGGGGCCATTTTGATATTTTTTATTTTAAAAAACAATACATGTATAAAAAATATATACATTTAGGCCTCCACTCAGGCTTGATCCCGGGGACCCCAAAGGGTTTAGGTAAAAAAATATATAAAAAATGTGTCATTATTTAGTATTATTATTATGATTCAAGGTCTAAATCTCCAGATCAACATTAGGTCTATCTGTCAATATAAAGTGTTTTTTCAAGATTTAAGTTGTATGCTCTTTTTGTCAAAGAAAACCCAGTTTTTTTATGGAAAAAACACAAAATATGCAATATTTTCGCCCAATAACATTTTAAAGTGGAACATTTGAGATGATATAATAATTGGAGTTCATAGCATAACTCATAACAACATTAATTCATTATTATTTTTGAGCACTTAAAAAAAAAAAGTCCCACTAAAATGATTGGGGATCCAATCATTTTAGTAAAGTATTAAAAAATAAAACATACTTTTTTTTTTTACTTTTAACACAATTGTCTCAAGATCAACTTCAGATCTATCCGTCAATTATAACTTTAGTTGTTGTTTATGTTTTTTGTTTGTTCGTTTTAGGCCCTTCTTTAAACTAAACAACATAGTTTTTTATATGGCAGACACACAATATTTTCCCCAAAAAATATTCCAAAGTGGAATATTTAATGTGACGTAATTGGAGCTTTGAATAGGTCAATAATTCACAATGACATTGATTTTGATTCATTATTATTTTTTAAAGAAAGAAACAGCCTGCAAGGCAGCTTTGTGTGATCAGAGTAAACATTGCAACATGTTCTTGTTACATTTCACCTGTTTGCTCTTTTATACCACGTTTTATGTTTTTTTATTTTTATAATCGTATTTTTAGAATGTGCCGCGGGGCCGTTAAAAAGTTACCTGCGGGCCGCAAATGGCCCCCGGGCCGCAAATGGCCCCCGGGCCGCACTTTGGACACCCCTGCTCTAACCACTAGGCTCTAACCAACAAGTAAAAATAAAAAACACAAAAAATGACATTTTACCGTTTTGTTTTTAATTCCTTTTTTAAAATCTACTGATAGGACAACAATAAAAGTGATGTAAGTCAAGGTCAATTATTTCGAACTCTAATCAATCATTACTAATTACAGGATGTGTTCAAAAAAAAAAAAGGAAGTGACCATCCTGTGAAACTGCAGCTAGAAATATGTTGCTAAGGTAAAAAAATAACATAAAATAACGCAGTAACGCATCATGTAGTAACGGTAACTGAGTTACTGAATTTAAAAAATAACGCGTTAGACTACTAGTTACCGCCAAAACTAACGGCGTTAAAGTAACGCTTTACAAAGTAGTCCCAACACTTCTAATGAATCATATTCGGTACTATACCGCCTCTAAAAGGTAGCGGTCCAACACCACCCCCGCCCCCCCGTCGTTGTCACATCATGACGTTGCTGGTTTTACGAGCAGAGGAGCATGTTCGGCAGCGCACAGTCACGGAGTAATTACAAGCAGACACAGTGTGTAGACAGAAAAGGGAGAACGGACGCATTTTGGCTTAAAAACTAACGATAAAGGTGAAGTTATAACACTGAAACGCCCTCAGGAAGAGGTGCTTTAAGACCAGCCGCAGTCGGCAGTGTTGTAGCTACTTCTAAATCACTAATCCTCGCCTCCATGGCGACAAATAAAGTAAGTTTCTTACAAGTATCATCCCTGCAGGATGAGGAATAGCTAAACATGCTTCACTACACACCGTAGCTCACCGGCGTCAAAATGTAAAGAAACGCCATTGGTGGATCTACACCTAACATCCACTGTAATGATACCAAGTACAGTAGCGTATCTAGTCGATACTACTATGATTACATCGACATTTTCTCGTTTTTAAAAAATGTATATTATGTTTATAAACTCAGGAAATATGTCCCTGGACTTTGAATATGACCAATGTATGATCCTGTAACTACTCGGTATCGGATTGATACCCAAATTTGTGGTATCATCCAAAACTCATGTCAAGCATCCAAACAACAGAAGAATAAGTGATTATTACATTTTAACAGAAGTGTAGATAGAACATGTTAAAAGAGAAAGTAAGCAGATATTAACAGTAAATGAACAAGTAGATTAATAATAAATTTTCTTCTTAATAATAGAATGATAAATGACACAATATGTTACTCATACTTGCCAACCTTGAGACCTCCGATTCCGGGAGGTGGGGGGTGGGGCGGGGGGGTGGGGCGTGTTTGGGGGCGTGGTTAAGAGGGGAGGAGTATATTTACAGCTAGAATTCACCAACTCAAGTATTTCAAATATATTTCATATATATACAGTATACATATATATATACCTGTATATATATACATATGTATGAAATACTTGACTTTCAGAGAATTCTAGCTATATATATATATATATTTACACATTTATTTTATTATACATATAAATAAAAGAAAAACTTGAATTTCAGTGTGCCGGAGACTATCCCGTAGATGGCAGTATCGTCCTGTTTAAGAGTGTCACAACATTGCTGTTTATGGCAGACGAACTGCTTTACGGTAGACGAAAACGTGACTGCTGTTGTAGTGTGTTGTTACCCCGCTGGGAGGACGTTAATGAAACTGCCTAACAATAAACCCACTTAAGAAACCAAGAACTCGCCCTCGATCATTCTACAGTTATAACGTGATTGGGCAGGCACGCTGTTTATATCGTGGGAAAGCGGACGTGAAAACAGACTGTCGCCGCTGTCCCCACTCAGGTCCGCATTGAGCTGGAGGGGGCGTGGCCTCCAGCTCCAGCTGAATTCCGGGAGTTTATCGGGAGAAAATTTCTTCCGGGAGGTTATCGGGAGAGGCGCTGAATTCCGAGAGTCTCCCGGTAAAACCGGGAGGGTTGGCAAGTATGATGTTACTGCATATGTCAGCAGCTAAATTAGGAGCCTTTGTTTGTTTACTTACTAATACAAAAAAAGTTGTCTTGTATGTTCACTATTTTATTTAAGGACAAACTTGCAATAAGAAACATATGTTTAATGTACCGTAAGGTTTTTTGTGGCCAATAATGCAAATTTTGGTGGTCCCCTTAATTTAGAAAAGTATCAAAAAAGTATCGAAAAGTATCGAAATACATTTTGGTACCGGTACCAAAATATTGGTATGGGGACAACACTAGTTGAAGGTAGTAACCACTCTGTCAAGCATCAGCTAAAATACATTATTTGGTTATGTTACACTTCCCATTTTGTACCCGGATAAAGGTGAGGGCAGCAGTGAGCAGCAGTGGTGGCCGCGCTCGAGAATCATTTTGGTGATTTAACCACCAATTCCAACCCTTGATGCTGAGTGCCAAACAGGGAGGTAATGGGTCCCATTTTTAAAGTCGTTGGTATGACTCGGCTTGGGTTTGAACTCACGATCTACCGATCTCAGGGCGGACACTCCAGCACCCTGAGTTAGGATGCGTTGCGAGAAGTAACTATCCTTTCAAACTGTGGCTAGAATACATTGCCAAGTTCAGTCCCAGTTCCCACTTGGCCCACTTAGTTAGTGGTCTGTTTGACAGAAGTGACCACACTGTCAAAACGCAGCTGCGAAAACATTGCTAATTTTTCCACCCCGAGTTGGTGGTGTGTTGACAGAAGTGAGCAAACATGTGTTGGAGAATGTTTTGTGGCGTCTTCTGTTTAAAACTACCGGTATCTCAAAGTCGATTCACTTTGCTCATAAAAATAACTGCAGTTAGATGTTTTTCTTTATTTTCTCCAGCCCTGTTCACAATTGTGCCCTGCAGTTTGATTAAGAAAACACGTGACGGCGAGTAGACGCCTACCGACCAAAAAACTGCCGTTTCCGTAACTTTGAATGTTTGTAGCTGCCGGACGGACCGGCCTGGCCCGGTTTTTTCACCGCCTACTGGGATTTTCTCACACGACCTTGAATCTTTCACCTGCAGAAGCAGAAGTAACCACTCCAGTGAGCGAAGAACAGTGAAATTGAGGCCATATCTCGCACAGGAAACGGAGATTGGGTAAAGACATTCGGGTCAGACGAGTCTATTTCTGCAGTGAGCGTTCGGAAGGTCGGGTGACTATTTGGTGTTAACAAGGTGAAAGCATGGATACATCCTGTCTTCTATTAACAGCTCGGGCTGATATCCGCGTGGACCACCTTCTGATTGCTACTAACTCCCACTCCAAATGCTTTCTTCAGCATGGCCGGTTCTCTGCACCGTGAATGGACTAAGAAATACATTGAAAGACTATTTTGACTGCATTGTAGAAAAAGAGAATCCTGTCAGTCAGAGTGTGATTCCTATTATGCATTCATTTATAGTCTTGCACAAAAATGCTTTCATCCTCGATAACACGGACGCCTTAAAGTCAGCAAACAGCATGACGAGCTGTCAAGACAAATGAAGACTGACTACTTTGTCAATATCTAATTTCCTGCAGTGAAAGCTCCATTACGGGACTCATTGTTGTGGACCAGTTTCAAAAATTGGGACAAAAGGGTTCGGGGAGGGGGAGGTTGGGAACATTAGCAGACTTTTTTTGTTTTCCCCTGCCGGCGAAAGCAGAAAAACAGCAACTCAATTTGAAAGAACTAAAGAAATGTCTCCCTTTTAGTGTCCTGGCGGGGTGAAAGAGACGTGGGTTTGTTTTCTGTTTAGAAAAGAGATTAAAGGTATTTGCACCGCAGCCAATTTTAGGTCAAAACATTACCTGTGTGCCATGCCAGTTATTAGTATACATGCTGATTATTCTCCCCATGCACGCTTGTAGCCTCTAATCAAGCAGAGGGCGTCAATTAGAGAAAACACACATTCAGCCTACACTGCAAAAAGGTCAGTGTTCAAAAACAAGAAAAAAAATACAAAAAAAATGAGGGGTATTTTACTTGAACTAAGCAAAATGATCTGCCATAGAACAAGAAAATTTGGCTTGTCAAAACCTTCCAAAACAAGTAAAATTAGCTAACCTCAATGAACCCAAAAATACCTTAAAATAAGTATATTCTCACTAATAACAAGTGCACTTTTCTTGGTAGAAAAAAAAAGAGACCTTTTTGCTCAATATGTTGAAAAATATTCTTAAATTAAGTAAATGCTTAATCTTGACATAATGATTTATAATGTTATATATTTTTTTATATTTATATTTTTTAATATATAATTTCATGCTTGAAATAAGAAATGATTACTTCAAAAAAGTAGTTTTATACTTGTGAGTGTTGATGACACAGCTTTGCAACAATTGATATTCTAGTTTCAAGCATGTTTTACTCAATATAGGTCATAAAATCTCAGCAACAAGCTGTAATATCTTACTGAGATCATTTAGGACCAAAACCCTTAAAACAAGTAAAAAACTCTAACATAAAATCTGCTTAGTGAGAAGAATTATCTTATCAGACAGAAAATAAGCAAATATCACCCTTATTTGAGATATTTAATCTTACTTACATTTCAGTTTTTGCAGTGTACAGAACGGCCTAAAGCGCCATTTAGCCTCATTAGCACAACGTCAGCGGCGATCTATTCCAACATCTGACCAGATTTTTCACACTTAAACATTTGTGACATTTCAACAGGAGGCTGCAGAGACTAAAATGCTTTGGTTGTCACCAACTGCAGCCTGCAGCTACCACAAATAAGTTGGAGAAGTAGATGTGACATGTTGATTCTTTGCGTTCCCCTCAAAAATAGGACATCTTATTTTCCACGTGCAATGCCTTGTCTCGTCTTACACTTCACAATCACAAGATATTATTTTGAAGCTGCAGCTTTGAACTCTGCTGCAGCAGACATGGAAAGTACAAACCCCGTTTCCATATGAGTTGGGAAATTGCGTTAGATGTAAATATAAACGGAATACAATGATTTGCAAGTCATTTTCAACCCATATTCAGTTGAATATGCTACAAAGACAACATATTTGATGTTCAAACTGCTGCTAGAAAAACACCAACGGCATTTGTTATTGCTTTAGCCCTGCCTGACTCGCCGAGGAGAAGCTGCTGGAATGCGGCGGGAGCTGTGGTTTTTCGTCTTTCTCTTTGTTGAAGCGATGTTATCCATTGCTGTTGTTGTGTCACACGTTCCTGGTCCCTCCCCTGCACGCCATCTAAGGGCAAGGGCCGGGCGTCTCTCTCAGCCTGCTGCAGCCAGCACAGGTGTGGCTGGTTCCAATCAGCCCAGCTGCTCCACATCCCAGCCATCAGAGAGCAGCCTACATAAACCGCTGAGAGCCGGCGCCCGACGCTTGAACGTTGACTCCTGTGGTCAGTATAGACAGCATTTAGAATTACAGTTATCTAGTAGTATTCTGTGAGTTAGTTAAAGGAGAACTTGGTGCTCGTTTGTTCCATGCTGATTCTGCTTTCTGCTTCGTTCCAGGCTCCCTCCTCCACAAACCCAGTGTCTCCCACGCCTCGCCGCCTCCCCGGGATCCCTCCGCTCCTCCGTAAAGTTTCATTAAACTCTGTTATACTTTATTACTGCCTCCGTTGACTTTGTCCTTGAGGGTCCCTGGTACATTTGGTTCAACAGCTCTGGTCGAGCCTAACAGAACGTTCAAGCCAAAATGAACCAAACCGGGTCCTCAGGGACAGAGGGACAGAAGAACCCTGAATTACGAGAGCTTGTGTTTGGCCAGGCCACACAACTGTCCACTTTGCATGAAGAATTGAACAAAGCTTTTCCCACTGTTCAATCCCAAATTGCTGTGCTTGAGAAGACTTCACAAACTACTGTTGGTAATGTGGCTGCTCTGTCTGGCCAAGTGAATGACATTTCTGGAGTCTTGCTCGGCATACAGAAGACCCTGGAGGTCCTTACAGCACATGTTTCAGCTGAATCTAACTCTGCTTCAAGTTCTTCAAACCAGCCTGTTAACCCCGTCCTCCCCAGCACACAGCAGCCTCAGTCTGAGCCTGGCTTAGTCAGTCCTAGGCCATTTAATGGTGATTTTGGTCATTGCAGGGGCTTCCTGGCACAGTGTGAGTTACTTTTTACTCATCAGCCATCCAAATATACTTCTGATGGTTCGAAGATTGCTCTCATCATGTCCCTCCTGGTCGACGACGCTCTTAATTGGGCTATTGCAGCAGTAGAGAACAACCCTGTCTTTGCCACTAACTACTCTCAGTTTAAGAGTGAGTTTCAAGCTGTGTTTAACCACCCTACTGACGGACAAGATGCTTCCAGCCGTTTGCTAGTTATTCGCCAAGGGTCACGTTCTGTGGCTCAGTATACTTTGGAGTTCCGGATCCTTGCTGCTGAAAGCCAGTGGAACGACCACGCCCTTCTTAGTGTCTACCGCAAGGGGCTGAGTGATTCTATTAAAGATCTTTTGGTCCGTGACAGCCCACAGACTCTTAATGAGCTCATATCCCTGGCCCTTAAGATGGGAACACGACTTCAGGAGCGCCATGCGGACCGAGCCCAACGAAGCTCTCCTCCTCCTGGGTCCAGTCGCTCTGCTTCAGTGACCCGCACTTCACCATCTCCTCGCTCCACTCCACAACCTCGACAGCTTATGCTCCTCCCTGCTCCCTCTTCACCCGGGCCTGCCGAGCCCATGGAGATCGGCCGGTCCCGGCTGACACTAGCTGAGAGGGAACAAAGGCTCACCAACCAGCTGTGTCTTTACTGTGGTGAGCCAGGACATTTCACCCAGCTCGCCGGTAGGGGCTATACTGGTGAGCCAAACAACTCTTCCCCAGCCCAAGAATCATTCCAACCGACTTTTCCCTGCAACCTTGACCTGGAATGAAGAGACACTGTCTGTTAGTGCCCTCATTGACTCCGGTGCAGACGAGTGCCTCATGGACATCTCTTTGGCTCACCAGGCGGGCATTCCTTTAGTTCCTTTAGATCGCACACTGTCTCCCCAAGCGATCGACGGACACTCCATGGGAACTATATCCTTTTCCACAGAACCCCTCACACTCACTCTGTCTGGAAATCACTCTGAAACCATCCGCTTTTTTGTTCTACACGCCCCAACAGCGCCCCTGGTGTTGGGTAGACCTTGGTTGGAGAGGCATGAACCTCACATCTCCTGGGCCTCTGGTCGTATTTTGGGCTGGAGCACCGCATGCCATGCAACCTGTCTGCGCTCCGCCCTGTCCCCTTCAAGCAGACCCAAACCCATGTCCTCTCCCCCCGACATCACTGGTGTTCCACCTGTTTATCATGACCTTGCCTTGGTATTCAGTAAGGATAAAGCACTCTCACTTCCTCCGCACCGGCCCTATGATATTGGCATTGATCTCCTGCCTGGGGCTCCCTATCCTAAGTCGCATCTCTACAACATCTCCCTACCAGAGAAGGAGTCGATGCACAACTACATTGCGGAGTCCCTGCTCTCTGGCATCATCAGGCCGTCGTCCTCGCCTCTGGGGGCAGGCTTCTTCTTTGTAGACAAGAAGGATGGTGGTCTGAGACCTTGCATTGACTATCGTGGTCTCAATGACATCACAGTGAAGAATAAGTATCCACTTCCCCTTATTAGTTCCACTCTTGAGCCACTCACTCATGCCCGAGTGTTCACTAAGCTTGATCTCCGCAATGCCTACCACCTAGTTCGGATCAGAGACGGTGACGAGTGGAAGACGGCCTTCAACACCCACCTTGGCCATTTTGAGTACCTTGTGATGCCTTTTGGGCTTTCCAATGCCCCGGCGGTGTTTCAAGCCCTCGTGAATGATGTGCTACGAGATATGCTAAACATCTTTGTGGTGGTGTATTTGGATGACATCCTTATCTTCTCCAGGTCTGTGGAGGAACACCACCAGCATGTCCGCCTTGTTCTCCAGCGGTTGTTGGAGAACCGCCTGTTCGTCAAGGCTAAGAAGTGTGTCTTCCACTCTGACTCGGTGACATACCTTGGCAACGTTGTGGAAGCTGGACAGATGCGTGCGGATCCTGCCAAGGTCAAAGCCGTGGAGGAGTGGCCACGTCCTACTAACCGGACTCAGCTCAGACGATTCCTGGGTTTCGCCGGTTTTCTACGCCGGTTTATCAAGGGTTACAGTCAGATCGCTGCCCCCCTTAATGCTCTAACCTCCGTTTCGCGTCCCTTTTCCTGGACGTCTCGAGCCGAGACAGCCTTTTTCAAGCTCAAGAGTCTGTTCTCCACAGCACCCGTGCTAATCCACCCTGACTCGACAAGACAGTTCATTGTCGAGGTGGACGCTTCTGACACAGGCATCGGAGCCGTCCTTTCCCAGAGGTCCGAAGAGGATCAGAAGATTCATCCGTGCGCCTATTTCTCCAGGAGCTACGACCCCGCAGAGAGGAACTACGACGTGGGAAACAAGGAGCTGTTGGCGGTCCACGACGCTCTGAAGGAATGGAGACACTGGTTGGAGGGAGCGAAGCTGCCGTTCATCGTGTGGTCAGACCACAAGAATCTGACCTACTTGAAGACGGCGAAGAGGCTTAACTCCAGGCAGGCCCGCTGGGCCTTATTCTTCAGCCGGTTTGATTTCACCCTCACCTACCGCCCAGGTTCCAAGAACGTCAGAGCGGACGCTCTCTCTCGTCAGTTCTCTAACGAAGATCCTGCTGTCCAGGAGGAATCGGATTCCGACACCATCCTGCCCCCTGCCCGGGTGGTAGGTGTAGTCACGTGGGCCATCGACGCTGTGGTGAGGCAGGCCTTAGAGAACCAGCCCGACCCTGGCAACGGCCCTCAGAACAGACAGTTTGTTCCTGATGCCGTCCGTACACCGGTATTGGAGTGGGGGCACTCCAGCCGTGTTGCCTGTCACCCTGGAGAGCGCAGGACAGCTTCGTTCATTGCTCAGAGGTTCTGGTGGCCAACCCTCAAGAAGGATGTCAGGGAATTTGTGGCCGCCTGCACCGTCTGCGCCCGTAGTAAGGCTTCACACAGGCCTCCTGCAGGCCTGCTACAACCCCTTCCTATTCCGAGTCGGCCTTGGTCTCACATAGGTATGGACTTCGTTACTGGGCTTCCTGTGTCCCAGGGCTGTGACACCATTCTGACGGTGGTCGACCGATTCTCTAAAGCAGTTCATTTTGTCCCTCTCCCCAAACTCCCGTCTGCTGCTGAGACGGCTGACCTCCTAACCCTCCATGTTGTCCGCCCCCACGGCATTCCTTCTGACATCGTGTCAGACCGTGGTCCCCAGTTCATCTCCAAGGTGTGGAAGGCCTTTTGCAAGGGTATTGGAGCCACGGCCAGCCTCTCCTCTGGATACCATCCACAATCCAATGGGCAGACGGAGCGCGCTAACCAGACAGTTGAGGAGACTCTTCGCTGTGTTGCCTCCAGCAACCCCTCTTCTTGGGCTAAGTACTTACCCTGGGTGGAATATTCCCTCAACACCATGGAGAGCTCTGCCACCGGCATGTCACCCTTTCAATGCTCGCTGGGTTACCAACCCCCTCTGTTTCCCGAACAGGAAGTGGAGGTAGCAGTTCCCTCCACCGAAGCCCACCTCCGCCGGTGTCGACGCATCTGGGAGGCTGCCCGCGCTGCGTTACTCCGTGCCTCTGCACGCACCCAGCGTGGTGCCAACCGCCGGAGGGTGCGTGCACCTGACTATCAGCCTGGTCAGAAGGTCTGGCTATTGGCCCGGGACCTGCCCCTGCAGACGTCCCAGACTTCAACCCGCAAGTTGAATCCTCGTTATGTCGGACCCTACACTGTGGACAGTGTTATCAACCCCGTTGCAGTTCGTCTGAATCTCCCTCCTGCTCTTAAGGTTCACCCGGTGTTCCACGTGTCCCAGATTAAGGCCGTGACCACTAGTGCCTTGTCTCCCCCTACCTCCGCCCCTCCACCCCCCCGAGTCCTGGCTGGTGGTGATCCTGTTTGGACGGTTCGGAAGCTGCTCGCCGTCCGCCGCCGTGGGAAAGGATTCCAGTACCTGGTGGACTGGGAGGGCTTCGGCCCTGAAGACCGTAGCTGGGTGCCCCGTTCCTACCTGGCTGACCCCTCCCTGCTGGACGATTTCTATCGGGACAATCCAGGTGCCCTAGGACAGTCGTCCGGTGCCTCCCCTAAGGGGGGGGGGTACTGTTGTGTCACACGTTCCTGGTCCCTCCCCTGCACGCCATCTAAGGGCAAGGGCCGGGCGTCTCTCTCAGCCTGCTGCAGCCAGCACAGGTGTGGCTGGTTCCAATCAGCCCAGCTGCTCCACATCCCAGCCATCAGAGAGCAGCCTACATAAACCGCTGAGAGCCGGCGCCCGACGCTTGAACGTTGACTCCTGTGGTCAGTATAGACAGCATTTAGAATTACAGTTATCTAGTAGTATTCTGTGAGTTAGTTAAAGGAGAACTTGGTGCTCGTTTGTTCCATGCTGATTCTGCTTTCTGCTTCGTTCCAGGCTCCCTCCTCCACAAACCCAGTGTCTCCCACGCCTCGCCGCCTCCCCGGGATCCCTCCGCTCCTCCGTAAAGTTTCATTAAACTCTGTTATACTTTATTACTGCCTCCGTTGACTTTGTCCTTGAGGGTCCCTGGTACATTTGGTTCAACAGCTCTGGTCGAGCCTAACAGCTGTATCGCACCGCGAAAACGAAATGTTCCCAAACGGGAGATCTTAACGAGGCAGGAGGGTCTTCCAGCTCTGGCTTTAGCATGTTGTAGTAGCCTGGTCGTTGCTAGCATGCCGTGTGTTGTGCCTCCATGTGCATTGTTTACACAACGTGCGGTACGTTACTTAATATGTCCGTGTGGAAACTCGTTCGGTACACCTCTGAACCGAACCGAAACGGTTCAATACAAATACACGTACCGTTACACCCTTACGTTTAAATATTGCATTAAGGCAACGAACCAAAAATATGGAAAATTATTTCAATGTGAAGAGGTCAGATCCTGCTGTCTGGACAAGCCCTCTCAAAAGTCGTATCAATCGTATCAAAGAAATTAAAAGTTCAAAACCCAAAACCAGTGAAGTTGGAACAGCACATCCCTGTCCGCTTCAGGGTCGATTTTAAAGTTATATTATTAGTTTTTAAATGTCTAAATGGCCTTGAGCCTTCTTATCTATCTGACCTATCAACCTATCAACTCTCGCGGGTCTTGAGGTCTTCTGTCATTGGCCTTTTAGCTTTACCAAATACCAGAACAAAGACCCACAGTGAGGCGGCATTTAGCCACGATGGCCCCCACCTGTGGAACAGCCTGCCAGAGAGCCCCAGGACTGCAGAGACCGCTGATATTTGTTTTTAAAAAAAAAGGCTAAAGACACACCTTTTTAATCAGGCTTTTGACTGATCATCTTAAACTCTTATGTGTTTTATTAAGATTAAGATTAGTTTATTTCAAAGGGGACAATGCAATTTCATAAAACACATGACTACACATGGTTAAAAAATATAGAATTAGCCAGAAGGCTAGTTTTCATCTGTAGTCCCCTGGCCATGTTGCATTGTCAAATATAGATTCTAAAAAGACACACAACCAAGTGACTGCATCCCTTATAAAGTTGTTAAACACGTTTTACAAAGGATATACAATTAGCATCTCTGTGGCTCCAAGACAAAATGCAAAAAGTAGCATAGTATTGACAGTAGTCAATCAAAAATATTGTCAATTTTTTTGCCTGTGTGATTTGTACAGGAAATGGATCGGTGGGGGTGCGTCCCAGGAGGAGGAGGAAGGGCAAGCCCCCAACAGAGACCCCAGAGGGACCCACACAAGGCAGGACACCAACCAGACGACGGAGAGGAGGCACAGGCTGGTTAGGTTTTGGGGATATGGTAAGAGAGAGAGAGAGAGAGAAAGAGAGAGAGACAGAGAGAGAGAGAGAGAGAGAGGGAGGGGATGTGCACGGTCCGTCAACAATCCGTCAAGGTTAGGTCCCGTCAGACGCAGAACCCCCCGGAAGTCCCCGAAGAAGGCCAACCAGACAACACCCACAAAGTCAGACAATAAACAAAATTACCATTTAAAAGAAGAGAAAGAGAGAGAAAAAGAAAAAAAGCACACAATACACTGCAAAAAAAGTCAGTGTTCAAAAACAAGAAAAAAATACAAAAATTAGGGGTATTTTACTTGAACTAAGCAAAATTATCTGCCAATAGAACAAGAACATTTGGCTGGTCAAGACTTTCCAAAACAAGTAAAATTAGCTAACTTCAATGAACCCAAAAATACCTTAAAATAAGTATATTCTCACTAATAACAAGTGCACTTTTCTTGGTAGAAAAAAAAAATGTAGGCCTTCTTGCTCAATATGTTGAAAAATATTCTTGAATTAAGTAAATGCTAGTGCCATTATCTTGACATAATGATATGCGCTCGGCATCATGATTTTTTTTTTTTCCATGCTTGAAATAAGAAATTATTACTTTAAAAAAGTAGTTTTATACTTGTGAGTGTTGATGACACAGCTTTGCAACAGTTGATATTCTCGTTTCAAGCATGTTTTACTCAATATAGGTCATAAAATCTCAGCAACAAGCTGTAATATCTTACTGAGATCATTTAGGACCAAAACCCTTAAAACAAGTAAAACACTCTAACATAAAATCTGCTTAGTGAGAAGAATTATCTTATCAGACAGAAAATAAGCAAATATCACCCTTATTTGAGATATTTAATCTTACTTAGATTTCAGTTTTTGCAGTGTACATATACGATATGATACAACATCACTACATAACATGTATCATAGCATCAAAACAGGCGCATCTTTTAGTGCGGGCAGCTGTAGGCGTTGATAAGCCACATTTTCAATTTTTTGTTGTCCAGTTTAACCTCCTCAGGTACTGAGTTCCACACATTTGCACTCCTTACTGACCAGGCCGACTTACTGAACGTGTTCCTGCGCAGGGGAATATAACAGTCACCTCTGACAGAGCCTCGAGTGACGCGCTCACGGCTGTTTTTCTTTGGCTGATGAACTGTGCCAGAGGATCTGGAGCCAATTCATGCAGTGCTTAAAAAAAGGTCAGTTTTAAGTCTGGCAATGTGTGAAGGCTGTCCCAGTTTAAAATACTGTATTGTTTTAGAATGGCACAGTGATGATAGTGCCTAAGTTTTTTAATCCATAACCTTAATTGCTTGTTTTGTAAAAGATTTCCAATGTTTGTTTTTTTAACTCTGACCAGCCTGAGACCAGCTGGTAAGGCAATAGTTGAAGTGGCTGAAAATCATCGAATGCAAATACAAATTTGCAGCTTCAGTTGACATTTCATTTCGAATTGCACGAATATTTGCGAGATTAAACTTGATTATTTTACACAATTTCTCAATATGGGCTTTGTCTCCTCCAGGCTAGACTACTGCAACGCAAGAACATCCAGAAGCTGCAATACATACAGAATAGTGCTGCTAGGATCCTGATGAGAGAGCGGAAATATGACCATATCACACCAATTCTCAAATCCCTTCACTGGCTTCCTGTTCCACTCAGGATTGAATACAAAGTCTCTCGACAAACCCACCAGTGCCTCCATGGAATTGCCCCCCTCTAACTCAAAGAACTACTCACCCCCAAATCCTCCACACGACACCTCCGCTCCGGACAGGCTAAACTCCTCCAACCTCAGAGGACAAAGCTATGAACAATGGGAGACCGGGCTTTCTGCTCTGCCGCTCCCAGTCTGTGGAACGCTCTCCCTGACCACCTGAGGGCACCACAGACTGTGGATGCTTTTAAAAAAAGGCTTAAAAACCCTTCTTTTTAAAAAAGCATTTTTTTTTAGATATATGAATACTATTTCTAGCTATTAGGCTGTTCTAGTTTAAAAAAATTTTTAATACACTGTAGCACTTTGAGGTTGTTTACTCAATGTAAAGTGCTTTTACAAATAAAATCTATTATTATTATTATAAAGGAAAGCTCTGAATCTAGTATTAACCCAAGATATTTATATTGGCTGACAATTTGTATTCTTTCTCCATTAATATGTTGTTGCCCTAGGGTAAACTGGGTATAACACATGGCACACTGACAAAGCTTAACCTATTGTTACTATAACAATCTACAAGGTTAAGGTTGCTTCTCTTTCTTCCCCTCCATTTTTCTGCATTCTTTCGTATCTCAAGTTATCATTACGTATATGTATTGTTGCATTTGAACAATTGTATTGTTGATAATAAAGGTAAAGTACTGGTATTGTTTATTATCAATAGCACTATTTCTATTGGTATTCATATTGCTCCATTTTTAGTGTAATAATGCTCATTGTCATTTCTGTATTTTTTTTTTATAAATTTTTCGCTAACTGCTTATTTGCTATTACTTTTACCATCATATTTGTACATGTCGTATTTGCTGATGTTGCTCTGTTGTTGTTGTTGTTGTGTTTGCTGCCCTCTGTCTTCCTTTTTCTCTCTTTCTATCCCCTCCTGCTCCGGCCCGGCTGCACCAAATGATAATATAAATACATTTAATAAAGTCAAAATACAAGTAAGGCAACAAGAGAAGTATCCTACACTTCTCTTTTGTAAAGTAAATCTGAACAGCCGATATGGGCATCTACATCTGCTATATGATTTGCCCGAGAAGCTGGGCAGGACATTATAAAAAAAAAAATAATAAAATAATTTTAAAAAAAAAATAATAATAATATGTATGTCGGGGTCAGATGATACTTTTTTTTGTTTTAGTTACATACATGCCAACAGTTTTAGAAAGGTTTAGCTGCAGACAGCACTCCTGCAACCAAGTTGTAACCTAGGACATTGTTTATGTGAGTTTAGCAGCAACAATGTCTTTGGTGTGACCATGAAGGAAAACGTTTTTATTAACTTATTCATGTAATATTTAAATTATTCATATTTAATTTTTTCATAATTTATCACGTTTTATACTATTTTTTTAAAATGCCGTTAATTTTAGTTGCTCTCCAGTGTGGACGCCTCAAAAGTGTTTATTCTCCTTAAATCCTCAGTGCCATGTTATGTTTTGTTTTTGCTTTGTTATTGTCAATAATGCTGTATGTGTGTGCGAATGCATGTGTGTATGTTTTCTTCTCTTCTATTTTTTTTTGTATATAACTTTGTGTTTGTCCCTTGCCTGTGTATGAAAAGGGCTATACAAATAAAGTTTGATTTGATCTATTATAGTAGTACAGTATGCATACTGACTAGGGTTTTTACGGTATACCGGTATTAGTATAGTACCGCAATACTAATGAATCATATTCGGTACTATACTGCCTCTAAAAAGTACCGGTCCCCCCCCCCCTCTGTGACATTGCTGGTTTTACGAGCAGAGGAGCATGTTCGACAGCGCACAATCACGGAGTACTTACAAGCAGACACAGTGTGTAGACAGAAAAGGGAGAACGAACGCATTTTGGCTTAAAAACTAAAGATAAAGGTGAAGTTATAACACTTAAACGCCCTCAGGAAGAGGTGCATTAGCTATCGGCTGAAGTCCATCCGCAGTCTGCAGTGTTGTAGCTACTTCTAAATCACTAATCCTCGCCTCCATGGTGACAAATAAAGTACGTTGCTTATAGCTAAACATGCTTCACTACACACTGTAGCTCACCGGCGTCAAAATGTTAACAAACGCCATTGGTGGATATACACCTAACATCCACTGTAATGATACCAAGTACAGTAGCGTATCTAGTCGATACTACTATGATTACATCGATCTTTTTTTGTTTTTAAAAAATGTATATTATGTTTATAAACTCAGGAAATATGTAACGACTTGGTATCGGATTGATACCTAAATTTGTGGTATCATCCAAAACTAATGTAAAGTATCCAAACAACAGAAGAATAAGTGATTATTACATTTTAACAGAAGTGTAGATCGAACATGTTAAAAGAGAAAGTAAGCAGATATTAACAGTAAATGAACAAGTTGATTAATAATCCGTTTTTACAGCTTGTCCTTTATGATGTTGACAAAATAATAGAATGGAAAATGACACAATATGTTACTGCATATGTCAGCAGCTAAATTAGGAGCCTTTGTTTGCTTACTTACTACTAAAAGACAAGTTGTCTTGTATGTTCACTATTTTATTTAAGGACAAACTTGCAAAAAGAAACATATGTTTAATGTACCCTAAGAATAAAAAATAAAATAAAGCCAATAATGCCATTGTTTGTGTTCCCCTTTATTTAGAAAAGTATCGAAAAGTACCGAAATACATTTTGGTACCGGGACAATACTAATACTGACATCGATGTACAGAGTAGGGAAAACTGCAACATGTAAAACTACCAACTAGCAGAAGATGAACTGAAGAGTACAAATTGAAACTGTAAGGATGTGTGAATGTATAAAATGTTTAGGAAAAGGTTTAGGATGTAAGCATGTAAGAAAATGTTATTATTATTGTACTTTATTATCTTACATGTACTGTATTGGGGCCCCCGCTTACGAGGTATTACAACTTCCTGGGCGATTCCCTTTTGCAAAGCACTTACAAATCATATACAATTGGACTTTTATAATATATTGTAAATACGGAGCGTTGAAAGAAGTACTCGTCACATTGAAGCATGAGCTCTTTTACAGTAAAATGACTCACATTTGACACACTATTGCTTGTTTGAGGCGCACAAAATCCAATAAGAGCGCTAATCGCAAACCCGAGGGCTCATGCGGTCTGCGTAACGATTACGCGTGGAAAAAAACAGCGTGTGTTCATCACACGCTGAAGGACTAAAAGGATTTAAATGAGCGAACCTCAAATATTCTACTGTGGTGATCACAATCGGTATCCGCGGTATAGAGAGAGCTACTCACCAAGAGGCGTTTTCCGTGTCCAAGTTCCAGTCGGGGCGTTGATATTTTCCTGCAGTGGAAAGTAAAGATTTATAAACTTTCTCTTCGACCTCTGCGCCATTAATCGCAAAGCTCCACACTACAATGGATTCCATCAATGTCATCTTCTTGCATCAAGTGTGTTGGGCTCAATAGGGTAGCTGCTAAAGCCCTTAGACACAATAACAACATGGCTGGCTGGTTTTTTTTCATCGTGTTCATGACACAAAATCAATGCCAAGCTCTTCAGGTCGTTGGGAGACATTCAGGTCTGACCTGAGAAGAATGTGAGCGCTCCAGAAGCATGTTTTAGGTGTCACTTTTAATAAAGAACCAAAAGTAAACACGGCATTTTACAACGAAAGCGTAATTAAAGCATGTACCGTATTTTTCGGAGTATAAGTCGCTCCGGAGTATAAGTCGCACCGGCCGAAAATGCATATTAAAGAAGGAAAAAAACATATATGAGTCGCACTGGAGTATAAGTCGCATTTTTGGGGGACATTTATTTGATAAAACCCAACACCAAGAATAGACATTTGAAAGGCAATTTAAAATAAATAAAGAATAGTGAACAACAGGCTGAATAAGTGTACGTTATATGACGCATAAATAACCAACTGAGAACGTGCCTGGTATGTTAACGTAACATATTATGGTAAGAGTCATTCAAATAACTATAACATATAGAACATGCTATACGTTTACCAAACAATCTGTCACTCATAATCGCTAAATCCCATAAAATCTTATTCCTCTGTGTGGCTTCTAAACAACTCTGCCAACTCCACATATACGCCTAGTCTCTTACGTGATTGAGATAAATAATATTATTTGATATTTTACGGTAATGTGATAATAATGTCACACATAAGTCGCTACAGAGTTTAAATCTATGAAAAAAACTGCGATTTGTAATCCGAAAAATACGGTACTCGCATCTTTCTTTGGCTCCTATTTTGCAGCTGTACTCAATTTAAAAAAAACAAAAACAGGTAAATACATGCAAGCAAACGGATCTGTTTGTTATGCTCAATGTTTTGTCATTTTGGCGAAAACTGCATCATACGAAAAGTGTACAAAAACCGAATAACTGTTGTAGTACTTTTGTCTAAGAATGGTTTGCATACCGTATTTTTCTGACTATAAGTCGCAGTTTTTTTCATAGTTTGGCCGGGGGTGCGACTTATACTCAGGAGCGACTTATGTGTGAAATTATTAACACATTACTGTAAAATATCAAATAATATTATTTAGCTCATTCACGTAAGAGACTAGTCGTATAAGATTTCTTACCATAATATGTTACGTTAACATACCAGGCACGTTCTCAGTTGGTTATTTATGTGTCATATAACGTACACTTATTCAGCCTGTTGTTCACTATTCTTTATTTATTTTAAATTGCCTTTCAAATGTCTATTCTTGGTGTTGGGTTTTATCCAATAAATTTCCCCCAAAAATGCGACTTATACTGTAGTGCGACTTATATATGTTTTTTTCCTTCTTTATTATGCATTTTCGGCCGGTGCGATTTATACTCCGGAGCGATTTATAATCCGAAAAATACGGTACTAGCAATAACAAAGAAGGTGAGAAACACCATAACACCATGGCCCTCCTACCTCTCATCACCGAAAAATCTTCATTAAAGGTTGAAACCGCTTCATGTTCATGTATCCACTTTAATTGTAATGTATTTTACATTGTATTCTGCATGTTAAACTATAGTTATTCTTTACAAAAATGTGTTTCACGTTCATATGTGTGGGTGTCTGGAACAGATGAATTAGATTGCTATTTTTTTTATTTTAAAAATTGCTTTGGTTTCCTGTATACATTGATCTTTTGGAACGGATTACTAATGCAATCTGAGGTAATACTCTAGGCATAAATTGGTACTTGTTAAATGTTACTCAAACACATTCATAAAATATAAAGAAATGAAAGCACCTACAGAAGTGACGATGGATTCTTAGTATAAATAATGCCGAACACACATTTTAATAACTGCTGTGCCTAAATTACCAACTGAGTGCAGGAATTACATATATAATACTGCAATATGTATGTATTACTGCAATATATACGTTTGTAATTAATCAGCATTATCTATATGGAGCGTCAAAATGGGACAGCATAACATAAATACATATTTAAATAATTACTTGAATGGGTTATCAATTATAATTGGAATTAAATATGTGAAAGTGTTATCAAATGGGTCATTGTTTAAAGTAAATCTAGATTGAATTATTTGATCAAATATTAATTTAATTATTTTGTGACTTAATTACTTTATGATTGAATTTTTTTCACGATCAAATTAATCATTTTATGATTTATTTAATTATATCACGGTTTAATTAATTTTATGACCTAGTGGCTTATTTTGTTAATGACACAGTTAATTACACTTTCATTTATCTAATTACAATGATAATTAATGACACATTTAATTATTTAAGGATTGACTTATTTAATTTTGTCCCATTTGACCATCCATATCCGTTAACCTTAAACACCTACAGTAAGAGGCTGGTGGTCTGCAAATGAATTAAAAGCCCCTTGCAACTAAGCAGGTAATATTGTATTTAATTATATAATTATTTTTTTTTGTAAGTGCATATTATTCTATATTTTTAAAAGGGGAAAATGAATAGTTGATTATCAATATAGAATCTAAGTCAGCGGTGTTCAAAGTGGGTCATTCACTACTTCACCAAAAACTAAAGATGTCCGATAATATCGGTATGCCGATAAATGCTTTAAAATGTAATATCGGACATGATCGGTATCGGTTTCAAAAAGTAAAATGTATGACTTTTTAAAACGCCGCTGTGTACACGGACGTAGGGAGAAGTACAGAGCGCCAATAAACCTTAAAGGCACTGCCTTTGCGTGCCGGCCCAGTCACATAATATCTATGGCTTTTCACACTCACAAGTGAATGCAAGCATACTTGGTCAACAGCCATACAGGTCACACTGAGGGTGCCGTATAAACAACTTTAACACTATTACAAATATGCGCCACACTGTGAACCCACACCAAACAAGAATGACAAACACATTTCGGGAGAACATCCGCACCGTAACACAACATAAACACAACAGAACAAATACCCAGAACCCCTTGCAGCACTAACTCTTCCGGGACGCTACAATATACATTTCCATATTTTGGAAAACCTTGTTACATTTTTTAATGCATTCAGCGGGGGCATCACAACAAAATTAGGCATAATAATGTGTTAATTCCACGACTGTATATATCGTATCGGTTGATATCGGAATCGGTAATTAAGAGTTGGACAATATCGGGATATCGGCAAAAAAGCCATTAACGGACATCTCTACCAAAAACATGTATTACCCAAATCACAGTCAGTTGTGTTTTCTGCTCAACTCTAATAATTTACTTTCCCTATGAACATAAGTGAAGTAAGTCATCAAGTTTAAAAATTGATTTTGCTTTATTTTTCTCAAGCTGCTGCACCGTCACTGAAGTCTCTGATTTAAACCGTACACGACTTACTAGATTTGTTTAAACATGCAGCAGCAGAGGTGCTTCAACAACAATATTAACGATCAGGCTACCGTTTGGTGAGATGAACACGCTGCTGTTTAATAAGAGGCGCATAATAAATTCACTGAAGGTGACAAATTAAAAGCGGGAGCAATATGGCTCTCGGGGGTCTGGTGGATGTACACGGGGATCTCCCAAGGACTACAGGAAGAAAAATGACTGACTCGGTGGAATTCGAAGTGTTGGCTGCAAAGGTGTGAGCGGAATCCTTAATAGTGTCTTTGCACTCTATAAATCACTTAAGAGGCCGCTGTCTGGGAGTACATAGGACAAATTGGTGAATGCCGGCCACTCGCGCCTGCATGGTGCCTTATCTTCCTCGTGGCAAGCCAAGGCAAAAGTTAAAGGCCTACTGAAATGATTTTTTTTTTATTCAAACGGGGATAGCAGATCCATTCTATGTGTCATACTTGATCATTTCGCGATATTGCCATATTTTTGCTGAAAGGATTTAGTAGAGAACAACGACGGTAAAGGTCGCAACTTTTGGTCGCTGATAAAAAAAAAAAAGCCTTGCCTATACAGGAAGTAGCGTGACGTCACCGGAGGAAGGACTCCTCACATTTCCCCATTGTTTACAATGCAGCGAGAGAGATTCGGACCGAGAAAGCGACGATTACCCCATTAATTTGAGCGAGGATGAAAGATTCGTGGATGAGGAACATGAGAGTGAAGGACTACAGTGCAGTGCAGGACATATCTTTTTTCGCTCTGACCGTAACTTAGGTACAAGGGTTCATTGGATTCCACACTTTCTCCTTTTTCTATTGTGGATCTCTTGAAAATGAGAGTCGAGAACGCGAAATGGACATTCACAGTGACGTTTATCTCCACGACAATACATCGACGAAACACTTTAGCTACGGAGCTAACGTGATAGCATCGTGCTTAACTGCATATAGAAACAAAATAAATAAATCCCTGACTGGAAGGATAGACAGAAGATCAACAATACTATTAAACCATGGACATGTAACTACACGGTTAATGCTTTCCAGCCTGGCGAAGGTTAACAATGCTGTTGCTAACGACGCCATTGAAGCTAACTTAGCAACCGGACCTCACAGAGCTATGCTAAAAACATTAGCTATCCACCTACGCCAGCCAGCCCTCATCTGCTCATCAACACCCGTGCTCACCTGCGTTCCAGCGATCGACGGTGCAACGAAGGACTTCACCCGATCACAGATGCGGTCGGCGAGACGGAGGAAGTTAAGGTGAGTTCGCCGGCTAGCGCGTCTGCTATCCATCTCTGTCTTCCTGGCTGTGTTGCAGTAGTCCGCCGCTAATACACCGATCCCACCTACAACTTCCTTCTTTGCAGTCTCCATTGTTCATTAAACAAATTGCAAAAGATTCACCAACACAGATGTCCAGAATACTGTGGAATTTTGAAATGAAAACAGAGCTTTTTGTATTGTATTCAATGGGGTACCAATACTTCCGTATCAACCGTTTACGTCACGCGCATACGTCATCATATATAGACGTTTTCAACCGTAAGTGTGGCGGGAAATTTAAAATTGCACTTTATAAGTTAACCCGGCCGTATTGGCATGTGTTGCAATGTTAAGATTTCATCATTGATATATAAACTATCAGACTGCGTGGTCGGTAGTAGTGGGTTTCAGTAGGCCTTTAAAGATGCACTTTTGTTGCAAAGAGCAAGATTAATATTTTGTTTGGTTTTGTGGGAACTTTGTGCTACTGAGCATGCGGAAAGTACTCACAGCGCTTCATTTTTTCCACATTTTTTGTTATGTTAGCTGTATTCCAAAAATGGAATAGATTCATTTATGTCCCTCAGAATTCTACACCAAATACTCCATGATGACAATGTGAATTTTTCTTTTTTAGTTTTGCAAACTTATCAAAATAAAAATGTAAGAAATAACATATATACACTACCGTTCAAAAGTTTGGGGTCACCCAAACAATTTTGTGGAATAGCCTTCATTTCTAAGAACAAGAATAGACTGTCGCGTTTCAGATGAAAGTTCTCCTTTTCTGGAAATTTTGAGCGTTTAATTGACCCCACAAATGTGATGCTCCAGAAACTCAATCTGCTCAAAGGAAGGTCAGTTTTGTAGCTTCTGTAATGAGCTAAACTGTTTTCAGATGTGTGAACATGATTGCACAAGGGTTTTCTAATCATCAATTAGCCTTCTGAGCCAATGAGCAAACACATTGTACCATTAGAACACTGGAGTGATAGTTGCTGGAAATGGGCCTCTATACACCTATGTAGATATTGCACCAAAAACCAGACATTTGCAGCTAGAATAGTCATTTACCACATTAGCAATGTATAGAGTGTACTTCTTTAAAGTTAAGACTAGTTTAAAGTTATCTTCATTGAAAAATAAGGACATTTTAATGTGACCCCAAACTTTTGAACGGTAGTGTACACAAAACCAGCGAAGTTGGTACGTTGTGTAAATGGTAAATAAAAACAGAATACAACGATTTGCAAATCCTTTTCAACTTATATTCAATCGAATGGACTGCAAAGACAAGATATTTAATGTTCGTACTGAGAAACTTAAATTTTTTTTTTGCAACTTAGAATTTAATGGCAGCAACACACTGCAAAAAAGTTGGCCCAGGGGCATTTTTACCACTGTGTTACATGGCCTTTCCTTTTAACAACACTCAGTAAACGTTTGGGAACGGGAACGGAGGAGACCAATTTTTGAAGCTTTTCAGGTGGAATTATTTCCCATTCTTACTTGATGTACAGCTTAAGTTGTTCAAAAGTCCGGGGTCTCCTTTGTGGTATTTAAGGCTTCATATTGCGCAACACATTTTCAATGGGAGACAGGTCTGGACTACAGGCAGGCCAGTCTAGTACCCGCACTCTTTCACTACGAAGCCACGCTGTTGTAACACGTGCAGAATGTGGCTCTGAATTGTCTTGCTGAAATAAGCAGGGGCGTCCATGAAATGACTTTTTTCTATGTGAAGAAAACAAATGCCATTAAAAAGGACACAAGTGGACATTAAAATCCTTTGAATTTGTTTTAATCAGCCCCTTAAGTCATTTATCACCTATAAGATTATAAAATGATAGCGGCCGCAGAACAGTATTAGTCTTGATAAATTACATTGCGAGTGCTTAATTATTGTATTTATATCTGCTCCTCCCAGTATTGTGGCAGTATTGGATGGCAACATATGTTGCTCCAAAACCTGTATCTATCTTTCAGCATTAATGGTGCCTTCACAGATATGTAAGTTACCCATGCCTTGGGCACTAATACACCCCCATACCATCACAGATGCTGGATTTAATTAAGTGATTCTTTGCCGCCATCGTAGGTACCACAGTTTGAGAATTAGTGACAAAAACCATAACTATTGGCTCCCATTTAAATCATTTGGGTTTTGCCCTCAAAGCCTTTCTGTATCCAGAAACATACTCCATTCCTTTTCATCGAGTCCCCCAGTGATAATGTAACTTGGAAGAAACTTACTTCATTCTCCACCTAGGTGATGTGGGTAAATTGATTTCGAAGCAGCTTCGCACTGTGGATAAATGACGGGTGTTGCAGCTTGCGCTCAAATTTGAGCCGGTATTCTCTTGTAAGACACGCACCTTCCTGGGATTCATGCACTCTTGCATGTGTGGAGGGATAAGGAATATGGACATGCAATGGTGTCTCCCTGAGTGTGCATCCCAGATGTCACGTTTTGAGGGAGCGTGCAGTTGGCATGTTGACTGCAGGAACGTCCACCAGAGTTGTTTCTCGTAAATTGAATGTTCATTTATCTACCATAGGCCGTTTTAGAGAATTTGGCAGTACATCCAACCGGCCTCACAACCGCAGACCATGTGTAACCACACCAGCCCAGGACCTCCACATCCAGCAGGTGCACCTCCATGATCGTCTGAGACCAACCACCCGGACAGCTGCTGCAACAATTGGTTTGCATAATCAAAGATTTTCTGCACAAACTGTGAGAAACCGTCTCAGGGAAGCTCATCTGCATGCTCGTCGTCCTCTTTGGGGTCTGGACCTGACTGCAGCTCGTGGGCAAATGCTCACATTCGATGTTGTCTGGCACGTAGGAGAGGTGTTCTCTTCACGGATGAATCCTGGTTTTCATTGAAGAGGAGTGAACCAACACTCCACAGGCCACACCAAATTGTGACTCCTATTTTTTTTTTTTGCCCCGCCCCCCAATAAACCAAAACTGCACATTTCAGAGTGGCCTTTTCTTGTTGGCAGCCTAAGACACACCTGTGCAATAATCATGCTGATTGATCGGCATTTCTATATGCCACACCTGTGAGGGGGGGATGGATTATCTTGGCAAAGAAGAAGTGTTTACTAACACAGATTTGAACAGATTTGTGAACAATATTTGAGAGGATTAGGTATTTTGTGTATCACAAAGTTCAACTCAATTAAAAATGGGAGCAAAACGAAAGTGTTGCGTTTAAATTTTTGTTCAGTATACTTATATAGATAGCGCTATTCAACTTGGCCAAATCCAGCCCACAAAACATTTTTGCAGCATATTTATAAAAACAGAAGCGCTGTCATAATGAAATAGTAGGGAAAGGATTCAGATGGCCCCATTCCTGAGTGGATCTCGCATGAGAGGAAGAATCAGTTTGCAATACATCCATCCATTTTCTACCGCTTGTCCCTATCGAGTCGCGGGGGGTGCAGTCTGCTCAAAATATTTGAAAGCGCCATTCTACAAAGCAACTGATGTTGTGGTCAAAGTTGGAATTGCAAAAAACAACATTTTAGGATAGTCCCCAATTTGCCGTCTGGCGGGTAAAAAGGGTTTTTATATACAGTACATACATATCCCACTGGGGTGAGTTTTTCCTTGCCCGTATGTGGGCTCTGTACCGAGGATGTCGTTGTGGCTTGTGCAGCCCTTTGAGACACTTGTGATTTAGGGCTATATAAATAAACATTGATTGATTGATACATGATGTAGGTATATATGTAATGTAATAAAGGGCACATTTATAATATTTAATATTTTCCTATTTTGATTATTTTAAGCATTATTTCAAATACGCTTCATACGATCACTGATTATTACTCACTGCAGACTTTATGAGAGACAAACATAATAAAACATCACTTGCTGTACAAGGTCTGCTGTCATTAGGATGCCAACTGCCGGGATGTTCAAATATTTCCATTTAGATTAAAAATGTCTCATAATCCTTGCGAAGAAACAGGGAACGGGGGGATGACAAGCACCTTTTCGTGTCGTCCTTGCCAGTTCCTAATTGGCCGTGTCCCAACTTGTTGGATTACCTACCAAGACGTCTTCTGTCCAGCTGAGATGCATGATTTATGATCAACAATGAACTTACAGGGAGCAAAGAAGCAGCTGACCACTCGATATAAACATAGGGACACACAGAAGTGATCACGGCGACCGAGGTGAATCACGACACCGCTATAAATAGTTTTTCTGCGTTAGCGCTTATAATAACAATATTACAAATATTTGAGTATTGTTGGCGCTTTTTCAATGGTTAATTATCAGGTTTTATGGGCGGAATAGTGGAGCTCCCATTGGCACCGCTGTAAGCAGACTTTAATATAATATCTAGAATGCATTAGAAAAAAAAAAGTATTCGTCATGTCTTTCATAATGATTGTGGACAATAGGCAAAATAAAAATAAAAAGTGCAGTTCCCCTTTAAGAAAGTGAAGAATATCTTCTTTCTTGGTTTAAAAAAGAAAAGCAACACAAATCTAAATGATAATGCAGCTGGATGATTATAAAATTCCTTGAACAACAAACCTTTTCCACAACACGTTTACTTCTTGCAGTCATGAAGATGTTAACTTGTTGGCTGATTACTGCACTTTATTGAAAGCTGTGGGGTTAAAAAAAACAAAAACATAAAAATGACAATTATTTGTTTTAACCTTCCCATGAAAACATACACAAAACCCCAAAGCAAAACGACTGTTGTGTTCAAAAGCATTGTCCTATAAACAAAATAAAACTGTACAGAGAGCATCTAGTGTTTAATTAAAGAAGTAAGAACAAATCCTATTTCATTGATAGGTAAGGCTGAAAAGTTAAGGCTATTGACTACCTCCTACTTTCTTCCAATAAAGACTGCTCAATGTGAATCTAATAAAGAAACTATGCAAAATGATCACCACTCAAATTTAAAGCCAAACAAAAGTTAAATTAACTTCTCAAAAGACCAAGGTGTTTTGAACACCGATGTAGCCTGAATGAAATGAAAACCATGGAATACTAATTCCACTATTAGATCTAATAGATCTTCAATACAGTTCCTCAAATGAAAAGCTGTGACAAAAGTGTACGTACACAATATTTGGAAGGAAGACATTTTTACAACCTGTCCTGCATCTTGCTGCTGCTTATAGCCTTTAAAGTACACTAGAGAAAACATGTAGCAGTGATAACAGGAACAAACTTGTTTTGGTTATTAAAGTGTGTCGACACGCCCTCCATTAGCAGCACTACATTTATATACATAACGTGTGTTCTGCACTCTTCAACCAACGGTTAAAAAAAATACTCTCAGTAGTTACCTCAACTTGACCTCTGGTCATAACAAAATGGTAAAAACAAACCAAAAAGTAAAAAGAATCGGCATGCAGAATATTGTCCATATTTTACATAAATACACAACTACATACCTCTTTTGGCGTTTTTTTTTCTTTTTAAATCTATTTTGTAAACACTGCTTGAGGTCCTTCAATTTCCTTCAATCCACACATGAGCGCTAAAATCTGTAGATGGTTCTGTTGAGTAGTCCTCGGTTGGATTTGCTTCGTACACGTCGACTTTCCACGACTTTTACTCCCATTTCATGTCAAAACTGAAGGGAAAATACGCATAAACTTCGAGAGGTGAGTGGAAGCTCAAATGAGGAGATACTTACATTGTGTGTGCATGGACATCAATCTAATGTTGATTTTTAAAAATAGGATAAATAAATCTTGATTCTTTATGAATAGCAGGGAGAGTTGAGAAGACTACCTCTGAGTAAAGATAAGGCGTAGCATGGGTAGAGTTCGGGAAGATTTGGATTAGCGATCCACATGTCTGGCTGAGCAACGCAGGGGATGAGGATTAAGCAGCATAGGTGTTTGTATGAAGTGGGTGTCATTCAGAAGCCCTTTAGGAACTCTTGGAGCTGCCTTACGAGCTCCGTGTCCACCGTCTCCATAAGTTCGCTGAAGCCTTGATCCCCCATTAGGTTCTGCTGAGCCTTCAGTTTCTCATAGACATATTGATGGAGCGAGACACTGTGCACCGGGTCCTCCAGGGCCAACTACATTATCACAAGAGACGGGGAGACAAAGAAGAATATTATAAAAGGAACAACACTTTTTTTTTTTTAAGTAAAACATCAAAAGTACTCAAACAATACTTTAACACTCAGCCAGAGCTGGACGATTATTCAGAATTATTTTGATAGATTTTGAAATTACGATTAATAACAGGATTATTTCATTATTCATTTAAAGGCCTACTGAAATGAAATATGTTTTATTTAAACGGGGATAGCAGATCCATTCTATGTGTCATACTTGATCATTTCGCGATATTGCCATATTTTTGCTGAAAGGATTTAGTATAGAACAACGACGATAAAGTTCGCAACTTTTGGTCTCTGATAAAAAAAAAAGCCTTGCCCCTACCGGAAGTAGCGTGACGACACCGGAGGAAGGACTGCTCATATTTTCCTATTGTTTACACCAGCAGCGAGAGAGATTCGGACCGAGAAAGCGACGATTACCCCATTAATTTGAGCGAGGATGAAAGATTTGTGGATGAGGAACGTGAAAGTGAAGGACTAGCGTGCAGTGCAGAACGTATCTTTTTTCGTTTTGACCGTAACTTAGGTACAAGGGTTCATTGGATTCCACACTCTCTCCTTTTTCTATTTTGGATCACGGATTTGTATTTTAAACCACCTCGGATACTATATCCTCTTGAAACTGAGAGTCGAGAACGCGAAATGGACATTCACAGTGACTTTTATCTCCACGACAATACATCGATGAAGCTCTTTAGCTACTGAGCTAACGTGATAGCATCGGGCTTTACTGCATAAAGAAACAAAACAAATAAGTCCCTGACTGGAAGGATAGACAGAAGATCAACAATACTACCAAACTCTGGACATGTAAATACACGGTTAATGCTTTCCAGCTTGGCGAAGCTTAATAATGCTGTTGCTAACGACACCATTGAAGCTAACTTAGCTACGGAACCTCGACAGAGCTATGCTAAAAACATTAGCTCTGCACCTACGCAAGCTCTCATCTGCTCATCACGACCCGTGCTCACCTGCGTTCCAGCGATCGACGGTACGACGAAGGACTTCACCCGATCACCGATGCGGTCGGCGGCCCGGAGACGGAGGAAGTCAAGGTGAGGTCGTTCGGCTAGCGCGTCTGCTATCCTCAAAGTGCTCCTGGTTGTGTTGCTGTAGACCGCCGCTAATACACCGATCGCACCTACAGCTTTCTTCTTTGCAGTCTCCATTGTTCATTAAACAAATTGCAAAAGATTCACCAACACAAGATGTCCAAAATACTGTGGAATTTTGAAATGAAAACAGAGCTTTTTGTATTGGATTCATTGGGCTCCGAATACTTCTGCTTCCACTGTTGACGTTACGCGCAAACGTCATCATATCGAAACGTTTTCAGCCGGAAGTTTGCCGGGAAATTTAAAATTGCACTTTATAAGTTAACCTGGCCGTATTGGCACATGTTGCAATGTTAAGATTTCATCATTGATATATAAACTATCAGACTGTGTGGTCGGTAGTAGTGGGTTTCAGTAGGCCTTTAAAAACAAAAGTATTTATTACACCACCAAAACTCAACTTTAAATACAAACTGAAAGAAGAACAGCAATACATTAGCAATGAATAAAAAAAAAGGTACCAATGATTGTCACACACACACACTAGGTGTGGCGAAATTATTCTTTGCATTTGACCCATCACCCTTGATCACCCCCTGGGAGGTGAGGGGAGCAGTGTGGCCGCACCCGGGAATCATTTTGGTGATTTAACCGCCAATTCCAACCCTTGATGCTGAGTGCCAAGCTGGGAGGTAATGGGTCCAATTTTTATAGTCTTTGGTATGACTCGGCCGGGGTTTGAACTCAGGGTGGACACTCTAACCACTAGGCCACTGAGTAAACATCAACAAGTAAAAATTAAAAATAGTAAAATCCATAAATTAAAAATAACATTAGCAATATAAAAAATACACAAAAAATGACATTTTACCGTTTTGTTTTTAATTCCTTTTTTTTTAACTTTTACACTTTTTTTTTTACCACCATAGAGTGTGTTCTTTTTGTGTCAATTTTTTTTAAAAATAAAATGCTTGTTAATGAAATGAAACAATCCTCACATTTATTGGTGCAATACATCTTAGGACAATTTTGACCAGTCGTTTAAAGTAAAGCTGAGTAGGCAAGACGGCAGTGGATACACAACAAACGAACTGTTAGAGAATTGACATTTTGCGTCCTTTGGAATTGGCCTCAAAGAAGTCACAGTGGCACCTCAATTTACAAACTTAATATGTTCTTTAACAGGGTTGCAAAATACAAAATGTTGTATATCGAAGCAAATTTGTCCATATGAATAATGGGTTCCAGCCTTAACAAAAGTCAATCTTTTAGTAAAAGTGTTTACACTTTAAACACGATATAAAGTGCTGGACAGTACTGTATATCAAACAAAACAAGGGGGTGATGGATGAACTTTCTATTTACCAAAAATCTAAACAACAACCAGCTAAACTGTCCTCATTTTTCAATCGCCCTGTCGACACAAACACACACCCTGTGGTGCACTCAGTTTGAAATGACAAAACTCCTTAACTTGGTACAATGATTTAGAATGAAAAAAAATGAAATCCACTTCACCCTGGTGATTATTTGCGTTTAGCAGAAAGGAGGGGCAGAAGGCAGTGTTGACAACGCTGTGGATACTTCCTGAATGTGTCAAACCACACATCGCTTGTCCATTGCTTTCTATGGACTTATATTGAGCTAGCAAAACTAGAAAATGTTATAAAAAGCCCCCCAAAAAATAGCAAGTAGCACAGTAGCTAACAAAAGCACTGCTCTGTTGACTGAATGAGCACCAGAGATTCATCACCCTCCCCACAATGGATGTGCTGCGAGAAACACAATGGGGAGATGAAATGTACGTATACCAAGACAAGATTTATACAACAATGCATATTTTTATTCTATTTGTGGTTCATAAAATTAAGTTCATATAATGGAGGGTTTGTTAATTGAGGTTCCACTCTAATATTTGCCGATAATTTGAACTGTAAGTGAGGTACTGTATTATGCTGCAACATTTCAATTGACCCACTCGACATCCATTGCTTTCGGTCTCCCCTAGAGGGGGGGTTACCCACATATGCGGTCCTCTCCAAGGTTTCTCATAGTCATTCACCGACGTCCCACTGGGGTGAGTTTTTCCTTGCCCGTATGTGGGCTCTGTACCGAGGATGTCGTTGTGGCTTGTGCAACCCTTTGAGACACTTGTGATTTAGGGCTATATAAATAAACATTGATTGATTGATTGATTGAATTGTGCAGCTTTTCTGTGCAGCAATAAAGGAATAGAGGTTTTCCTGCCAGTCACCGGCATTATTTGCAATCCCACTCATCCCTGCCAATAATGGTTGCATAACTATTTACAAAAAAACTTAATGTCAGGAGACATCACTGACAAACGGCAAGGAAAAAAAGCAAAGATGCATTGCAAGTTCCAGTTTTGACATTTACATCCAACACATCACTACAAAAATGACGTACCTATATTTCCAGCTGCTGTCCTTTATCATGTGCTGAAGGCAGCAATGACAATACCACAAACCCCCCAAATATGAATAGAAATGACATTGCTTTGAAAGTGCAGCCATTTATTTTCTATTACATGAACAAAATGGAAAACAAAAACAGAGAAAGGGTTGAAATATAAATTACAAAATGCACTGATAGTGCAGAGTGCTTTCAGCTTTTTTGTAATGCAAACTTTATTAACAACATTTAAAGGCCTACTGAAACCCACTACTACCGACCACGCAGTCTGATAGTTTATATATCAATGATGAAATCTTAACATTGCAACACATGCCAATACGGCCGGGTTAACTTATAAAGTGCAATTTTAAATTTCCCGCTAAACTTCCGGTTGAAAACGTCTATATATGATGACGTATGCGCGTGACGTCAATCGTTGAAACGGAAGTATTGGTACCCCATTGAATCCAATACAAAAAAGCTCTGTTTTCATCTCAAAATTCCACAGTATTCTGGACATCTGTGTTGGTGAATCTTTTGCAATTTGTTTAATGAACAATGAAGACTGCAAAGAAGAAAGTTGTAGGTGGGATCGGTGTATTAGCGGCGGACTACAGCAACACAACCAGGAGGACTTTGACTTGCATAGCAGACGCGCTATCCGACGCTAGCCGCCGACCGCACGGATGATCGGGTGAAGTCCTTCGTCCTTCCGTCGATCGCTGGAACGCAGGTGAGCACGGGTGTTGATGAGCAGATGAGGGCTGGCTGGCGTAGGTGGAGCGCTAATGTTTTTATCATAGCTCTGTGAGGTCCCGTTGCTAAGTTAGCTTCAATGGCGTCGTTAGCAACAGCATTGTTAAGCTTCGCCAAGCTGGGAATTATTAACCGTGTAGTTACATGTCCATGGTTTAATAGCATTGTTGATCTTCTGTCTATCCTTCCAGTCAGGGGCTTATTTATTTTGTTTCTATCTGCATTTGAGCATGATGCTATCACGTTAGCTCAGTAGCTAAAGAGCTTCGCCGATGTATTGTCGTGGAGATAAAAGTCACTGTGAATGTCCATTTCACGTTCTCGACTCTCATTTTCAAGAGGACATAGTATCCGAGGTGGTTTAAAATACAAATCCGTGATCCACAATAGAAAAAGGAGAAAGTGTGGAATCCAATGAACCCTTGTACCTAAGTTACGGTCAGAGTGAAAAAAGATACGTCCTGCACTGCACTCTAATCCTTCACTCTCACGTTCCTCATCCATGAATCTTTCATCCGGACGGCGTGGCGAAGTTGGTAGAGTGGCCGTGCAGCAATCGGAGGGTTGCTGGTTACTGGGGTTCAATCCCCACCTTCTACCATCCTAGTCACGTCCGTTGTGTCCTTGGGCAAGACACTTCACCCTTGCTCCTGATGGCTGCTGGTAGCGCCTTGCATGGCAGCTCCCGCCATCAGTGTGTGAATGTGTGTGTGAATGGGTGAATGTGGAAATACTGTCAAAGCGCTTTGAGTACCTTGAAGGTAGAAAAGCGCTATACAAGTATAACCCATTTATCATTTAACCTCGCTCAAATTAATGGGGTAATCGTCGCTTTCTCAGTCCGAATCTCTCTCGCTGCATTGTAAACAATGGGGAAATGTGAGGAGTCCTTCCTCCGGTGACGTCACGCTACTTCCGGTATAGGCAAGGCTTTTTTTTTATCAGCGACCAAAAGTTGCGACCTTTATCGTCGTTGTTCTCTACTAAATTCTTTTAGCAAAAATATGGCAGTATCGCGAAATGATCAAGTATGACACAGAATGGATCTGCTATCCCCGTTTAAATAAATAAAAATTCATTTCAGTAGGCCTTTAATAACTATAAAATGACTTACAAATAAGCTTGACTAAATATTTGTGTCATGTACTGTGGCCACTCTTCTCTTCTGCACAGCCTATTTATCACGTTGTCAGTAGTGTCCTACTCTTTGATAACAGGTGAATGCAAACAACCACAGTGAGCACCGCATTTTAATCAACTTAATCAGCTAAAGCTGCATGGGGACGCGCTGTAGACATCCATAAACATATGGAAAGAGCATGCAAAGAAAAATTTGTAGCCCTGGGAGAGAAACAGCATTGTAAATTGAAACTCTTGGTCCTAAGCCAATCATGACACTTGTCTGTTCATTAGTTGGCTGCCATTACACGGAGCAATCAGACGATTGAAGAGTGGGTCCTTGGAGTAGCTTAATGAGAAAAGCTGTCATCGAACCAGCATCATTTACTTGAGCACAATGACTGACTAGTGTGTCAATATTCTTCCCCATTTGTGTTGGGAAGCTTGATGACACACTCTTAAAACATTTTAACCAAATGAGGAAAAAATCAATAAATATCTGCATACAGTCAGGTCCATATTTTTTCCCCCCCAAGAGGCGCCGCTGTAGTGGCTGCTGGTTGCAGGAGCTGTGTGCTCTTGTGTGTCTTCCTTTGTATTCTTGGTGTTTTCATGTGTTTGTTGCCTTTTGGTTCAGGACTAGAGATGTCCGATAATGTCTTTTTTGCCGATATTGTCCAACTCTTAATTACCGATTCCGATATCAACCGATACAGATATATACAGTCGTGGAATTAACACATCCATCCATCCATTTTCTACCGCTTATTCCCTTCGGGGTCGCGGGGGGCGCTGGAGCCTATCTCAGCTACAATCGGGCGGAAGGCGGGGTACACCCTGGACAAGTCGCCACCTCATCGCAGGGCCAACACAGATAGACAGACAACATTCACACTCACATTCACACACTAGGGCCAATTTAGTGTTGCCAATCAACCTATCCCCAGGTGCATGTCTTTGGAGGTGGGAGGAAATTCTGTTGTGATGCCCCGCTGGATGCATTAAAACAATGTAACTAGGTTTTCCAAAATAAATAGACTCAAGTTATGGAAAAAAGTGCCAACATGGAACTCCCATATTTATTATTGAAGTCACAAAGTGCATCTTTTTTTTTTAACATGCCTCAAAACAGCAGCTTGGAATTTGGGACATGCTCTCCCTGAGATAATCCTGATACCCACTACAACTATGGGAAATACTATACTGTGACTTTCACAAAGTGCATTTTTGTTTTAAACATGCCTCAAAACAACAGCTACAAAAACAATGAAGGCCCACAGCTTCAGTCCAGAGTGTACTAGAGTAATAAAGTACCGTATTTTTCGGAGTATAAGTCGCTCCGGAGTATAAGTCGCAACGGCCGAAAATGCATAATAAATAAGGAAAAAAACATATGTAAGTCGCACTGGAGTATAAGTTGCATTTTTTGGGGAAATCTATTTGATAAAACCCAACACCAAGAATAGACATTAGAAAGGCAATTTAAAATAAATAAAGAATAGTGAACAACAGGCTGAATAAGTGTACGTTATATGAGGCATAAATAACCAACTGAGAACGTGCCTGGTATGTTAACGTAACAAATTATGGTAAGAGTCATTCAAATAACTATAACATATAGAACATGCTATACGTTTACCAAACAATCTGTCACTGCTAATCGCTAAATCCCATGAAATCTTATACGTCTAGTCTCTTACGTGAATGAGCTAAATAATATTATTTGATATTTTACGGTAATGTGTTAATAATTTCGCACATAAGTCGCTCCTGAGTATAAGTCGCACCCCCGGCCAAACTATAAAGAAAACTGCGACTTATAGTCCGAAATATATGGTAAACAATAACATAGTCCTCCTTTAGTGCAAGACTGTGTGGTACTACTTTTTTTCTGTGATTGCTTTTCATCCATCTTTCGCTTGTATTCATCGTGTATCTCCTTATGATTCTTGAAGAGGTGGGAGATCAAATTGCTCGTATTAAAGGAAGACGTCTTGGTTCCTCCTCGCATAACCAACTTTTTGCAGTCATTGCAAATTGCCAGTTTTTTATCCGTCAGAGACACTTAAAAATAATCCCAAACCATAGACATGGGGTCGTTAGTCAGTCACCGAGCGAGCTCTCTTGGTTCCTCCTCGCATAACCAACTTTTTGCAGTCATTGCAAATTGCCAGTTTTTTATCCGTCAGAGACACTTAAAAATAATCCCAAACCATAGACATGGGGTCGTTAGTCAGTCACCGAGCGAGCTCTCTTTTTAGCCACGGCTACAGCACCGGCAACAACACACTCTTGTTGTTGTTATGCTCCGCTCGCGGCGGTTTGATGACGTCATCAAGCGTCGCCAGTAAACCTCTCATGCTGCAGTCGTCAACTCCTGTGTTGTGTGTGGGAGAGGGGAGAGGGGAGGGGCTGCTGACTGGGAGACGCAACTGCTCTGTACTTACCGCTCCGTACAGCGGCGTTTTAAAAAGTCATTATTTTTACTTTTTGAAACAGATACCGATAATTTCCGATATTAAATTTTAAAGTATTTATCGGCCGATATTAACGGACATCTCTATTCAGGACCCTTCAGGGACTGTGTAACACTGAAGACCAGCTGCTGTCTCACTGTCACACCAGAGTCAGTGTGGAGAGACCGGAGGAGATGCGGAGAAAGAGATGGCATTGAGCGTCGGGATGGACAAGGCTAAATAAGCATGTATGGGACACATTGGTCTCCTTGGTCGGATTCTCGGTCATCCGCGCTGACCGGACATTGGCAGAGAGCTAATGGGCAGCCTAGGACAGTGGTCTTGGACTGTTTCTGGCTGTGCTGTCCCCCACCTCAGCAGACGATGGCATGGGGTACCCCAGAGGCCACTTTGGTGTATGTGGGTGTTGAGATGGTGTTTTTGTTTGGTTGTTTGTCTATGCATGGCACAATCTTATGTGTGCAATATGTATTATTTATTCCTCATCGTTTGTTTTTTTGTTGTTCAACTTTTGTAACTGTATATAGAAATGGCTCCACTGAAGTGTCAGCTGGTTGCATCACCTCTGTGATTTATTTTTTTTTGTCTTTCGTATTCTCTCATGTTTCCCTTTCGTTTTCATGTGTTTTATTATCCTATTTTTGTGGACTTTTTTAATCTGTGCTGCAACCACATAATTCCCCATTGTGGGATAAATAAAGTCTACCTTATCCCAAAAAAAGTTAAAGTACCAATGATTGTCACACAAACACTAGGTGTGGTGAGATGCATACGGGAATCATTTTTGATGATTTAACCCCCAATTCCAACCCTTGATGCTGAGTGCCAAGCAAGGAGGTAATAGGTCCCATTTTATAGTCTTTGGTATGACTCGGCCGGGGTTTGAACTCACAACCTACCGATCTTAGGGCGGACACTTTAACCACAAGGCCACTGAGAAATATTAAGACATCGACACAATTCTAATTCTAATCGTTCTGGCTCTACACCATACCACAGTAGGTTTGAAACGCAGTGAACGAGATGTGCCTTAACTTCAGCATTTCAGATATAATTTGAGCATACTTAATTTAAGGAATTACAACAGTTTGTATGTGTGCCCTCCTCTTTTGAAGGAACCAAAAGTAATGGGACAAATTAACAATCATAAATCAAACATTCACTTTATAATACCTAGCTGAAAATGTTTTGCAGTCCATCACAGCCTGAAGTCTGGAACGCATAGACATCTCGAGACACTGGGCTTCATCCCTGCTGGCGCTGTGTCAAGTGTCTATTCTACTGCAACTGTCTTCCTTTCCTGCTTGTTATTGGGGAATATTTTCCTACAGTTATGTCTTTAGGAATTACAATCCATGCTCAATCGTACTCAGGTCAGGTAATTGATTTGGCCATTGCATAACGTTCCACTTGTTTGTCTTTAAAAACTCTTAGATTACTTTCACATTAGGCGTCAGGTGCCTTTCCATTTGCACCGTGAAGCAACATACAATGAATTCTAAAGCATTTAGCTGAATATTAGCAGATACAATTGTTTGAAAAACTTCAAAATACTTCCTGATGCATTCATTAAATTGTTAATAAATACAAGGGAACCATGGCCATGCCATGACACTACCACCATGATGAGGTGGTATGTGCTGGATCATGAACAGTTCCTTTCCTTCTTCATACTCTTTTATTTACATTACTCTGTACAAGTTGATTTATGTCTAATCGGTCTATATCACAGTTATATAACTAAATTGTGCTAAGGGCCACATTTCCAGAAAGACTTCTGCCTTATTTCTATTTTGAGAACCAGCATTCTCTTTAGAACATTTGTTTCAAGTACAATTCTTTTATCAGTGTTACACATTTCAGAAAAAAAAGCTGTGTTTTGTAAAATACAACACAGGCATTTAGGAGATCTACCAATGTGTTTACATGGGTTCAAGTTCATCTACACAACATGAGGGCTCTATTTTTGATATATATTAAATTTGCAGCAAAAATGTTGAAGTCTCTCTCATATTTTGAACTGAACGCTGAGGCCGGTCTGGTGTAATTACAGATTTGGTTCCTGGGCCGCCACTTGAATTGCTCTAGTCCATAGGAAGTTGTTCCAAAATCTTAACAGCTTTTTCAGAGGTTTGACAAACCATAATCCGCCTTTCCATTTTTTGAGGCTCACCAATGGTTTGCATCTCATAGTGAACTTTCTGTATTCAATCTGGTAAGTCGTCTCTTGAATTTTGACTTTGACACACATACATCTACCTTGTGGAGAGTGTTTTTGTTGTTAAAGGGCTTTTCTTCACCAGATAAAGTATTATTCTGTCATCTATCACCATTTTCCCCCCCGCTGTCTTCCGGTCTTTTGGTGTTGCTGAGCTCACGGTGCTTTATTCCTTTTTAAGAGTGTTCCAAAAAGGTAATTTGACCACACTAATGTTTTTCGGTCTCTCTGATGTCTTTGTTTTGATTTTTCGGACTAATGTGGCTTGCTTCACTGATAGTGAATTATTTGATCTGCAATTGAAAGTTGACAAATTCCAAAAAGAAATAGTACACTTGAAATGAACTCGAAACCTTTTATCTGGTCCTTGTAAATGAGATAATGAAGTAAAAACACACAACTGTCTATGGAACAGCTGAGCAGCCAATTATCCCATTGCTATTGATCCCTTAAAAACTGGAAGGCATATAATACAAACTGTTGTACCTTCTACTTTGTTTCATTTAAATCCATTATTGTGGTGTGTATAGCCAAACACAGGGAGAATTGTGTCAATGTGCCAATATTTTTGGACCGGACTATAGATAATTGATGAATTGAATGATAAACCTTCTAAATATTCTTGGTATTTTGTTAACTAAGGGGCCAAGCGACTTTTTTATTGGTTTGTTATTTAGAATAGTTGCATGAATAATGAAAATATTTTCAACAAAACTGCGGCATTTGCCACAGCTGAGTATGGGAAATACTACATTTTAGGGATGTTCCAATCAGGGTTTTATGCTGCCGATCATCCATGAGTGAGATCGGCCGATACTAATACCCACCTGTACATACAAATTGTAACTTTGTTCAATGTATTCATGGTGTGTGCTATTAGTACTATAAGAATATCAAAACATATAAAACTCTTTAATTGTTGTATAATTGTTTGAGCAAAACAAAGTCAATACTACACATTATTTAAACAAAAGCAAAAATTACTAATATCACTACTCATTACTTTCAAAGTCCTCTTGTGTCTAGAAAAGTATGAGTCCTGAGTTTGTAAACATTAAAGGCCTACTGAAATTAAATGTTTTTATTTAAACAGGGATAGCAGATCCATTCTATGTGTCATACTTGATCATTTCGCGATATTGCCATATTTTTGTTGAAAGGATTTAGTAGAGAACAACGACGATAAAGATCGCAACTTTTGGTATCTGATAAAAAAAAGTCTTGCCCCTACCGGAAGTAGCGTGACGTAGTCAATTGAAAGGCTCCTCACATGTTCCTATTGTTTTCAATGCAGCTAGAGCGATTCGGACCGGAGCTAACGTGATAGCATCGTGCTTAACTGCATATAGAAACAAAATAAATAAATCCCTGACTGGAAGGATAGACAGAAGATCAACAATACTATTAAACCATGGACATGTAACTACACGGTTAATGCTTTCCAGCCTGGCGAAGGTTAACAATGCTGTTGCTAACGACGCCATTGAAGCTAACTTAGCAACCGGACCTCACAGAGCTATTCTAAAAATATTAGCTATCCACCTACGCCAGCCAGCCCTCATCTGCTCATCAACTCCCGTGCTCACCTGCGATCGACGGTGCGACGAAGGACGTCACCCGATCACAGATGTGGTCGGCGAGACGGAGGAAGTTAAGGTGAGTTCGGCGGCTAGCGCGTCTGCTATCCATCTCTGTCCTCCTGGCTGTGTTGCTGTAGTCCGCCGCTAATACACCGATCCCACCTACAACTTTCTTCTTTGCAGTCTCCATTGTTCTTTAAACAAATTGCAAAATATTCACTAACACAGATGTCCAGAATACTGTGGAATTTTGAAATGAAAACAGAGCTTTTTTGTATTGTATTCAATGGGGTACCAATACTTCCGTATCAACCGTTTACGTCACGCGCATACGTCATCATATCTAGACGTTTTCAACCGGAAGTGTGGCAGGAAATTTAAAATTGCACTTTATAAGTTAACCCGGCCGTATTGGCATGTGTTGCAATGTTAAGATTTCATCATTGATAAATAAACTATCAGACTGCATGGTCGGTAGTAGTGGGTTTCAGTAGGCCTTTAACAAAAAACAAAAAATATTTTGAGAAAATACAAATACCAACCTAATCACACTGCTATCGATCATATACTGACACTACCCTTGGTATCGACACCACCAATTTATGGATCAATCAGCCCTCCACTTATGTGTCGTGTACTGGCTGTGACAATATTGACACTGTTGTTGCTATACTATGATCTCTCAAGACTCTTATTGATCTATTTGTTAACTTTATGTTAATAACTGCTTAGTTTTTGCTGCAACGCTGTTACATCTAGACTTCTTTGAAGTTTACTAAGCACATGTTTCTTGGTGTCGTTTTAAAGCTAGTTTAGCGGTTAGCTTAGTATCTTAGTATGCTCGTGGCTTGCCTCTGATGTCTAACATGTTTAGCTTTGTCCTTCAGCTACAATGATACGTAAAGGCCTACTGAAATGATTTTTTAAAATTTAAACAGGGATAGCAGATCCATTCTATGTGTCATACTTGATCATTTTGATCATTTCGCGATATTGCCATATTTTTGCTGAAAGGATTTAGTATGGAACAACGACGATAAAGTTCGCAACTTTTGGTGTCTGATAAAAAAAAGCCTTGCCCCTACCGAAAGTAGCGTGACGTAGTCAGTTGTTCGCCTCCTCATATTTTCCTATTGTTTTCAACGCAGCTAGAGCGATTCGGACCGAAAAAGCGACGATTACCCCATTAATTTGAGCGAGGATGAAAGATTCGTGGATGAGGAACGTTAGAGTGACGGACTAGAATGCAGTGCAAGACATATCTTTTTTCGCTCTGACCGTAACTTAGGTACAAGCTGGCTCATTGGATTCCACACTCTCTCTTTTTTCTATTGTGGATCACGGATTTGTATTTTAAACCACCTCGGATACTATATCCTCTTGAAAATGAGAGTTGAGAACGCGAAATGGACATTCAAAGTGACTTTTATCTCCACGACAATACATCGGCGAAGCTCTTTAGCTACTGAGCTAACGTGATAGCATCTGGCTCAAATGCAGATAGTAACAAAATAAATAAATCCCTGACTGGAAGGATAGACAGAAGATTAACAATACTATTAAACCATGTACATGTAAGTACACGGTTAATAGTTCTCGGCCTGGCAAAGCTTAACAATGCTGTTGCTAACGACGCCATTGAAGCTAACTTAGCAACCGGACCTCACAGAGCTATGATAAAAACATTAGCGCTCCACCTACGCCAGCCAGCCCTCATCTGCTCATCAACACCTGTGCTCACCTGCGTTCCAGCGATCGACGGCGCGACGAAGGACTTCACCCGATCACAGATGCGGTTGGCGGCTAGCGTCGGCTAGCGCGTTTGCTATCCAAGTAAGTCCTCCTTGTTGTGTTGCTACAGTCAGCCGCTAATACACAGATCCCACCAACAACTTTCTTCTTTGCAGTCTTCATTGTTCATTAAACAAATTGCAAAAGATTCACCAACGCAGATGTCCAGAATACTGTGGAATTATGAGATGAAAACAGAGCTATTTTGTATTGTTTTCAATGGGGTACCGATACTTCTGTTTCACTGGCTACGTCACGCGCATACGTCATCATCCAAAGCCGTTTTCAACCGGAAGTTTAGCGGGAAATTTAAAATTGCACTTTATAAGTTAACCCGGCCGTATTGGCATGTGTTGCAATGTTAAGATTTCATCATTGATATATAAACTATCAGACTGCGTGGTCGGTAGTAGTGGGTTTCAGTAGGCCTTTAAGATACTAGGCAATGTAGTTTATCTGCTGTAATGGAGGTTAATATTGTTAGCTGAAGGGAGCGGCTCCACACTGCATGGAGACATAATTAGCTGCTACTTTGTCAGCCGGGGGAATAAAAAATTTAAATATGTCAGCCGGAAGGGATTGGCAATTGTGATGGGCTTTAAAGGCGTTATTTAGCAATGATCACATATTTTTTCACAAAAATCGTCCAACACTGATTGGTGGCTGATCAATCGGCACATCCTTACTATATTTGTGTTCGAAGTGTCAAAAGGTTTGAGCCACAAATGACTGATCCAGAACAAACAGTATAAGGATGGTATTTGACTGAAAGTCATTGATTGACTGTAAATAGTATCAATGATATAATATAAGTACCAATGATTGTCTCACACACACACTAGGTGTGGTGAGATTATCCTTTGCATTTGACCCATCACCCTCACCCCCTGGGAGGTGAGGGGAGCAGTGAGCAGCAGCGGTGGCTGCGCCCGAGAATCATTTTTGGTGATTTAACCCCCAATTCCAACCCTTGATGCTGAGTACCAAGCAGGGAGGTAATGGGTCCCATTGTTATAGTCTTTGAATGTGTTTCCACATTTTTTATGGAATATGATAATCGCTGTTTGAATTTTCTGAACTTATATTTCCATGCCAGTACTGGAAACTCAAGTAGTCTTGGCGCCTTTGTGCCATGGATACAGCTCAACTTGCCATTACTGACATCTTGTTCTTGAGACAGCAGACTACTTGGGACTGAACGAACAGCACCTCTGCTTGTTGCCAGGTGTACTTCATTTTACCTCAATTGCCGCAGAACACAATCGACCAATGACTTAATTATCATTTTACTAATACAAGACAGATATCTATGAAGCAGAACATGTTATTATATAGTTTTTTCTATGAAAAAAACTTATGATTGGGTCAATTTGGTAACTGTAATAATAAGCCTCTATTAATTTCAACTTGATCTTTGTCATAAATACTGTATTTTTCGGAGTATAAGTCGCTCCGGCCGAAAATGCATAATAAAGAAGGAAAAAAACATATATAAGTCGCATTTTTGGGGGAAATTTATTTGATAAAACCCAACACCAAGAATAGAAATTTGAAAGGCAATTTAAAATAAATAAAGAATAGTGAACAACAGGCTGAATAAGTGTACGTTATATGA